>NC_089524.1:30097299-30217299 GCF_963924715.1 Thunnus thynnus | reverse complement strand
CATCAGATAGGCACATCCAGTTTAAAGTGCTTGGTGTTGGTTTTATTATTCCTGGTAATCCACTGAATGTTTTGGACACTATAGCAAGAGCATCACTGTCAGACTCTGGTGTGCCGAGTGGAGGGAGTTTAATTTTAACATGGAAGGATGTATAGCATCTGTTGTCACCACACAGCATCACAGACCAGCATAATCGTAATCAATAAAACACTGCTGAAATCACTTTGCATTTATTCAGTCATCCCACTTACTTCTGAGGGATTTAGTTCATTTATATAACAGTTATGGGAAATGAAGGCAAAAATCCAGCTGATGCACATCTTAACTTTTAACCACAAACAGCTACAAAATTAAACCATGAACAATAAATTTAGTGTCTATGTTACACTGCAGCAACTGACTGAAAAAAACAAAAAGATTTTTTTTTTCTTTCTTTGAGAATGCGTTTAAAACATGGCCAATAGTAATAATGACATGAAATTGTACATCATGCCTTTAACCTCGAGAGCTTGTACATCTTTAGGGGTCGTTAATTTTAAAAGTCAACCATTAACCTGTGGTGTAATGTGGAATGAGAGAGGTAAGGCAGGTCTCTATAAAAACAAACGTGCATGCAGACGTGCCAACACGAGACCGAGACGCTCTGCAAACAGCTGTGGTGGAAGAAGAACTCGGATCTTTTACTCAAGTAAAAGTGGAAATACCACAACTACAGAAAAAAAAAAGTCCTGCATTCAAAATTGTGCTTGAGTAAAAGTGGAGAGGTATTATTAGAAAAAATCAGCAAGACAAGTGAAAATACTCATTATGCAGAATGTCTATATTATTGTTTAATTATTATTGACACCTTAAAGTGGTATTTAAATGGTGCAGCTGGTCAGTATGAAGCTAATTTAACTACTTTACACACTGCTGGGCACTTTAATTTATAACAATGTATCTGATTTTGTAAGCATCATAGATTTTGTATACTTAATTGATTAAATTGAATCTGCAAAGTAACTGTTGTCTATAGCCATCAAATAAATGATGTGGAGTGTTATGTTTCCTACTGAAATGTGGTGGAGTAGAATTATGAAGTGGCATAAAATGGAAATACACAAGTAAAGCACAAGTAGCTCATCGTTGTACTCAAGTACAGTGCATGAGTGAATGGACTTAGTTACTTTCCAACACTGACACAAAAGGAGACAAATCCTACAGTATATCTGTAAAAAAAGAAAATGTAAAATGTAAATTTGATTGAAAATGTAAATGTGTGATTGGTTGATTGATTGAAAATAGGAGGGTTTTGTTAGATTTACCATTGTTTTTATTTTTTATGATTAGCATTAACACAAACGAACTGAGCAGTGAGTGTTCATAACTATATAGTCTGTTTTCTCATTATCTGAGATAATTGAATAATTTTGCATTGTGAGTCACATGCAATCAACTGAATAATTACAATTCTTAAGTCCCAGCTTTTTTTTGCAGAAACAATAGGCTAATTGTAAAGCCTCCTTCCTCCACCCGAACACAACTCGACTCAAACAAAAACAAACCGCCAGGCTTGTCCGGTTGAGCTTGTCTTCCCCCAGCGAGTTCAGACCTCGGTGGTTTTACCTTTATAGCTCCGCAGGGAGTTAGGTATGAAGCTCTGGCTTCGCCTGTTGATTGCACTTTGACCGATCATTTCCTTGAAGTGCTCCAGAATGTCACATACAAAAAGCATTCTTCATTCAGTACCGAGAACCTAACGTCCACTGTGATCAAAGAGACATGAGTGTATTTGGCACCCTCCCACTCTCCCACAGAAACATAAGTCCTGAGTGTTTAGACTCCACTGTCTACTACTATATTTGGCTGTGTCAAAGTGAAACACCAAAGGTTTCTCAAAACTGTGATTTTTCTTGTGAGGAGATTTAAATACAGAACATTTCTTTCTGTAATCTTTGTCTGTAATATAAAAACTAAGAATATAATGCTGATGTTTAAAGCCTCATCAGCATTCTTATACATTTCACATAATGGTGAAAAATAACAATGGCTACAAACAGCAGAGATTTAGTTCAGTGTACTTCAGTCAACAGCAAAAAGAGAACTTGATGTGTCCTTCCCGAGGAGAAAATCAGACCCAGAGCTGTGTTTGTGAGGATTAAGATGTTTGACGACCAGGGCCCCCTGACCGAGGCGGTTTCTGACCACAAATAAACATCAGCCTCAGCGGGTCCCCGTGCTCTGGCCTCTGCACGGTCAGCAACAGGAGCGCATCAATCACAGCTGGAGTGGGGGCTCCCCAAGGCGGGCGCACGGAAAAAAAGCCTCAGCCAGCTGCCGCCCCAACCCTTCAAACACACACACACACACACACACACACACACACACACACAGGCACAGACAAAATGCACAAACACACACATAGAGGCTCTCTGATAGACACCCCGTGGCCTGGCTGAAACACAGACAGGCTGAACAAAGAAGGAGAGGCAACAATAAAATAAAAAAGTGAATTTGATGAAGATTTTACATCTGTCTGTATTACATAATGTAAACATATTATCCAATTAGTATTTTCAATGTTTAAAATTTTTCAAATATTTTTAGAGATAGCAATGTGTTTGTTAAAATGTCACCTTAAATATGTTAGAAGCAGTGGAAGATGTAAACAGATGCTTTACAAAAGTAAAAGTAGCAATACACAATTTATGAATACTCTATTACAAGTAGAAGTCCAGAATTTACTGTACAGATTTACCAGCAAAATATGTTCAAAAGTAAAAGTACTCTTTCTGCAGTCTGGTCAATTTCAGAGGTTATATATTCTATTATTATTATTATTATTATTATTATTATTATTATTATTATTATTATTATCATTATTATTATTATTAATAATAATAATAACAATAATAATAATAATAATAATAATAATTAATTAACATGAAAGTGTACATTCATTCATCTTTCAGGCTGGAGCTAATTTTACATTAACTAGACTATATTTAACATTTTACACTACTGGGAAATGTGGTGAAGTAGAAGTATTAAGTAGCATAAAGTACCTCAAAATTGTGTACAATATACTTTATATAGTTTAGTTTCCACCACTGTAGAAGGCAGTTTATTATTACAGTATATTGGAGGCAAAAAGTGAGGACCATAACAATAAATGTCAATAAATAATGACCTATAACATTTTCAATAAGAGGGTTATTTCTGTATCGTCTCCTTTTGGATTCCTGCTTTGTTTTTGGAAACAATTCTGAATAACACTTTCACCTCACCTGTGAAGGGGAAATATTATGCAGTGATAATAATCCACTGCTCTTGTGGTAGTCTCACTCTTTGCCTCAGGAAGCGGGATGAAATTATGCAGCCTGTAGTGTTATACTGTGTGTGTGTGTGTGTGTGTGTGTGTGTGTGTGTGTGTGTGTGTGTAACGTGTTGTCTTTCAAACAAAACAAATGTTCACATTTGGGATTTGAGACAAAATGTGTAATAAAGTTGGTTTGTGTGCAGCATCAATCAGTTTATCGGGTATCAAAGGCTGTCTTGCCTGTGAAGCAGCTGTTTGTTTACTCCGAGCACTTCACAAAGGAGAGCCGATCATTTAAAGCACTGTTGTACATTTGAGGTGGATCCTCAACATTGTGGAACAGTTTATTGCATTCTGTATATCATCTTTGCATGTTGTAATCATGCATAGCCTATTCACCACATCATAGCTGACCTAATTCTTGTGCTGGAGAAGAGTTTAATTAATATCTTACACCATATACTTTTAGTCTTTTGTTTTGGTTAGTAGTAACAAATCATTTTACAGTAATTCCAGTTAACTCCTTCCTACATTGATGGCATGTGCTTCTCCTCCCTCCCTGGTTAATATTGCCCCCTGCTGGACAAAAACTGTTGTTGCCATCTTTTGCCTTTGAACCTACAGTATAAAACTGTAGTTTCATTTCCAGAAAACAGGATGAAAACAAACAATGTCACATCAGAGAGGGTGCACATTCTTGTTCATTGACATGTCAACTTGTGTGGTGAGCTTCTCATCAAGTCGATTGTTGTCATGTATTTTCTGTGGCATCCCTTGTAATTAATTATTTTATTTAGGACACCAGTGTTACAGTTGATCCTTCAGAAAGCAGCAAGCATTTTGGCCTCTTCTGCACATGTTTGTGCAAGTGAATTTTCTCTGTTGCCATCAGGGCGTTGTTATGTTTTACCTGCTTGTAAAACTAACTAGCTATTCTAAATTGTTCATTCCCTCTGCAATTTGACTACTAAATGCTCAGTGGGTTTTTTTTTACCATTGTCATTGTTGGTGAATGTTTTATCTGATATCTTATTATTTTTATCACGTTTATTTATCAATATCATTCATAGATTTTATTCCACATTTAGCTCTCTGTTTTTATATTCCTTTTTTTGCTGTATATTGTATTCTTTATTTGTTGTTTGTGTGTTACTGTGTTTTATGTACAACAAGCTGCTCCAAACAAATTGCTCCTTGTAGGATTAATAAAGTTGTTTGTATTGTATTGTATTGATATGCTGCTGGCTTGAAGCAGGCCCTGGTAATCACTCTTATGCCACATTCACCAACTCACTCACAAACAAGTCTTCAACAAGCAGGTTTACTCAGAGTGGAAATGGCTTTCTGGTGGTGGAAGAAGTATTCAGATAATTTAAGTATTATTGTCAAAATGTACTTAAAGTATTAAAAGTATTCATGCAGAAAAATGGTCGGAGCTATGACAGCAGCCTGGTTTACAGTCTACAATTATAAACTTACACCAGTATTTTTCAGGCTGATTCTAGCATTTTATGACTCAGTTTATTTAAACGTGTCTACTTTTAAATCAACGCATGAAATCAATCTCTATCAGAATCTTATGCTTTAAAACAGCATTTAGACCTTAGTGTTGGGAAATAAACACTCAAAAACATAACTGCACTGTTAACTTAATGGATGAAATATAAAAACATTTAAAACTTGATTGAGAGGGGGGCTTTGAGTCTCTCTTAGAGACTCTTGGATTATTTTCACTGATGCATTATTATGTAAGTAACATTCTGGTTGATGTGGAGCTCATTTTAACGATTTTATACATTTGTGTGGTTATTGGTTGTATAGTTACTCTGTAACAATGCATTGGGATCAAAGAGCTCATCATATGTTTTGTGTGTAAAAATATTAATCAGTAAAGTTACTGGTATATATGTTAAATCAATGTAATTGAGTAAAGAGTACAATATTTCCCTCTGAGATGTAGATTACTTGTATAAAGTAGCATAAAACTGAAATATTCAAATAATGTAAAAGTACCTCAAATTTGTACATAAGTGCAGGACTTTACTGAATGTACATAGGTACCTTCCACCACTACGACACATTTTCAGCACACTTCTGTATGCACAAATTTTCAGATATTCATGGCAGTTGCATGGCACTGCATGAGTCTGTGTTTGATTAAAGAAAGATCAAATTAACAGTTTTCACATTTATTTATTTGAGTGTGAGCTACTCACACGTGTTACTTTGTCGAAAGAAAATGAGGAAGTCAAACCTTTTAAAGTCTTTTCTTTTTATTGTGATCTGCTCCTCATTTTGCAGTATGAAACAGAGCGTTGCTGAAAAAGAGCAACTCACTCTGGATAATGAAGGAAATTGCTTGCGAGGCGCCATTAAACATCCATATTTCTGCTTTTTAGAAAGGTTCTTAGCACATCTTTACCTGTTAGGGACTGCATGTTGTGGTGCCAGCAAATTAATGTCTTCGGTGTGCATAAACAGCAAAGCTCTATCATCAAAGTGCTGAATATTCATTTCCCAGGACGCAGCGTGAGCAAATTAAAACAGCTGACCTCATCTGTTGGATTGATTGATATCTGTCAAAAGTGTAAAAGCAGCCAGACGGAGCAAAGATTCACCTGACAGTGTTTGAAGCAGCACGCCAACCTCTGAAAACCAACTCAACAAAACACAAGTACACATGCAGTGTTATGTTGAGTTTTAACAATGTAGCTTAAAATGTTGTTGTTTCTAAATGTCACTTTCAAAGAGACAAGTTTTTTGTAATAAAACTCCACACTGAACAAAGGCTGAAGATCCTGACCTAGATGTGTGTTAGTGCATGATTTGTGTTATAATTGAAAGCTGGTTAGGGATGCAATAATTAGTCAAGGGTTCTTTCCTCCTCTGTCATTCCCTGCCATTATGAACATTGCCTACACAAAGCTCTCCATGTAATTGATATTGTGAACAAAGATCATAAAATCTACCTAAATCAAATAAAAAACTGTTAATTGGTCGACTTATTACATTCCAGAGTCCATTATGAAGAATTATAATATATTCCTTTTCTCTGGGAGGTAATTGAATTTCTAATAGAACATTTAGTTTTTGAAATGACCTTTTTCAATTAAAGCTCTTTAATTGAAACTATATCTTTTTCAATCACTGGATGTCATTTAATTAAACTGTATCAGAGATATATAGGACATGCCGCTCCTCATATTGTATTCATTTTTTGACACCTAACACTCGCAGAATATTTGTGCCTTTGGCAAACTGACAGCTGACAAAATAATATTCACATCAAACTTGGTGCTGAATTATTAATAGTAGTTAAAATAGGGATGTTACATTGTCAGTTACATTACAGCATATTTATACACTAAGATGATAGTCATAAATTTACACTTGATCAAAAACAAATCACAAATATATAATACTGTTCACACACTGGAGCCCATTCTGTCCTCCACAGACAGAGAGTTGTAGCTACACAAGCAGTGAAGATCAGAAAATAAGGGTTTAAAGTTTTCAGGCTGGCCGGCAAACTGTGTAACAGATGCCTTCATTTATGCCTTTTTAGCCTGATTATTTTATCCACCAACAAAATGTGTTCTTCCAGCTTTTTTGTCCATATTGAAGTTTGTTAAAAAAAACAAATTGATTATTTACAGTTCACAGGAATTAAATGTATCTCTGTTTTGTTAGGTGTCATCTGCCATCTGCCATTAATATTTATATTGAGATCAATATTTAAGTACGTTTAAATATGTGATTTAAAGGTAGCTTAACCACACCAGCTGTAGTATGATTGTGGCTTCTGGTGCTTTCAGATCATTATTATTAGAGTGCAGTTACTGTAGTTCAGCTTGGTTTTTAATTCTCTTTTGGATTTTCTGCAAATTATTCTATTTCCCTAGAAATTATATTCCCCCGGAAATACGGTAAAAACAGACATCAAAAGTCAAATTTTGGTCTCAACGCAATTTCAGACCGAATATGTAGAGGCTGTCTTTTGGCTTTGTGAGGCAGCATTGCTCTTTAAAAAAAATGGATGGAAAGCCTACGTTCCTTATGAATCTGGACACAAGGGCTGACAAAACCTGAAGCAAAAACTTTGGTGAAAATGTTTTTTATTTCCCTCAGTTAATAACTTTTTCATTGTCAAGCTGCTGTTTTGTTAGCAGTATTTAAAAAAAATGCAGATATTTATGGTGAGTGCAAAGATGAAATAAGGAAAGTGATTTTAGAAAAACAAGAAGGCGCGATGAGAAAACCATCAACCACAACAACATCTGACAAACACACTGCACACTTTGCCCAATTCTGCTTTTGCCCTGAAATGTTTTTGTGTTTTTGTCTCACCTTTCGGCAGCGCACTGTAATGCTACATGCCTGTCTGCTCTCTTTCTTGCTGCAGCTGCTGATGCGCTCCCCCACCCTCCCCTTTTCTCCCAACCCCTTCAAAATCACCTTATCTTTTCAAATCAAGTTCAGCATCTGGAGGAGCTAGAAGTCCCCGAAAACTGCTTTTGTTCTCTGCGTCAGAACAGACGGGCTCAGACGCTACTTAGGGCAGCTGCAGTAATTCATCCTTTGTAGGGTGCATTTCATCAGCAGTGACCAACTGAGGTGGACTTTTACAGTTTCCATTTACACATTCACGATTTCTGCATTCGTATCCAGTGAGTGCTAAACCACAGCACATCCAAATCTTACTCCAAGGCTTTGGTGTAGTAACTTTTATAATAAGTCCCACTCAGCCTACATAAAGTATCGTGGTCATCTTATTAAAACATTTTCGTCTACACTCCTCTGACAAACAGTATAAAAAACTGAGAAGAGAGGATTTGACAGTATATTTTTAATGATATCAGCGTAGGTACTGTAATCCAGTGGCATATTCAGGCTTTATTCAATATAGAGACTCAACAGTAAGGCCTGCATTGGATTATGTCAACCTGAGGCCTGAACTCAACTGCAAGCGGTGCAGATCTGTGACAGTATCTGACCAAAAGGGATTAATAACTAGGGGAAAAAAAACACAAACATTGGAGCTGCACAGCCAAGCGGCGATTATTTGTTTCCAGTATGTATCACCCCTCAGAACACAGGATGCCTTTACATGCAATGTGACAAGACTTCCTCTATTCTTAACTTCTGCTTCTGTGGCTGCTGGGGTGGAGGAGAGCAGGGTCGGGGTGTGGGGGGTGGGTGGGTGGTAGAGGTTGTGGGGGGGGCACGGCAGGCTCCTGGCAGTGGCCTGACGGAGGAACGTCTGACACAGCCTCAGCCTCTCCGCTCCACGACTGTGTGCCTGCAAGACAGCACGCAGCCATCTGCTGGATCCCCCCCCACCCCCCATCACCATCACCACCACCACCACCACCACAGCCATCGACAACCCAGACCCCCCCGCACCCCACCCCACCACACACACACACAAACACACACACACACCCATCCGGATGCTGCTATAACCACTGACAACGCAACAAGCTAATTAGGAGATTTACTGTGCTAATTACACATGCACAGAAGTGTTGCTGGAGATTTCTATTTGGGGCTCGGCTCTGCGCACGATTTCCCCCTCGATTAAAGGCAAATGTAGCATGTAAAACTGTGTGATTGTCTTTTACACCCCTGCCTGATGCTGATTCACAATGACACCCGACAGACAGCTGGAATGGCTGAGGGCCACCTGACTTCTGAGGGCTGTAAGAAAGCCCCTGCAACCGAAGTGAGAAATGAGTTGTGCGGTGCGCCGAGGGGATGCTAGACTGGAGATAACACCCACAATCCATAACATTCTGGTCTACTTTCTCTGTCAATTAAGAGACAAGCAACAAGATGACTACAAAGGTAACAACAAGCCTACAGTATGGAACGCCCGCACAACACACCCAGCAGTTTCCTTTGATATCAAAGTCAGGGTTACTGCAGAGCTTTTCAAAAGTTGCATTGAGCCCAAAGGAGGAGTAAAATGGGTTTCAAATTTATTCTCTAGAAACTGAAATGGTGGTGTTATTTTGAGAAACCTTTCCCTCAATCTTGCACTGTTCGGTTCTTAAAATACTACACGTGAATACAAAAAAATAGTGTTTTATATCACCAGTCTCTGTGAACTTGCTGACATTTAACTGAATGACTGAAAATAGCTTCCAAAAAGCAACAACTGCTACATAATCTATGCTTGCAAATTTATCCCAAAGTTGCACAATGTGAGCGCTAAATTGGGCTCAAATAAATGTCAATAAGATGTTGAGCTTGTTAAATGATATTCAGAAATAATTTCTACACCTGTGGTTGTATATCATACTTTTATAGAACATTTTTCCTGCTGCTGCTGGAAACAAGCTGATGAGAGCAGTGAGACTGAACCAAAACAGTAAAGTAAAACTAAAACAATGAGCTGAAAGATGCTAAAAGAAGCCGAGGAGCTGAGGAAAACTGCAGTCTGGTGATAATTCTCTGTGGGTTCATTTGTATTAGTGACCCCATTTATCCGCTGTGAATATAAAAATATTGATTAGAGCGACTGTGTTAACTTTCACTTCAGTGTCACACACATTAGAACTTTGAGTGCTGAGTTTCAAACAGTACTCTGCTTTGATCTCCCTCTCAGATTTTGTCCCTATTTCTCAGTCGTTGTGTAACTTCTTTGTTGATATCGTTTTATTTAGATCCTCTCAGTTTTTTTTATGCAACTACAAATGTTTTCTGCACATTCACAAAGTTTCTTTTCACAGGTTTACAAAGAGTGATATACAACCCCAGAATTTGAAATTATCTGAACCTCATTTCACCAGCTAAAAAGCCGAAAAGCTGAAAAACCTATTAATTTTATTATAAGGGATTGTTCACCATTTTGGCTACACTTATTCACTTTCTTGCTGAAAGTTGAATGAGATCATCCACACTACTCTCATATTTGAGAGTGCTGTCAATTTTCTCATCTAAGTGTTGGCACAAAAAAAATCCCCCAAAAACTAAAACATATTTTCCCAAAATGTTGAACTATTCCTTAACATAGAAATTTTGCAAAACACATACACAACAGATACACTCTAGTTGTACCCTGAGCGCAGAGTACAGTAATTCTACCTCTAACCAGGGTTAAGTGTACAGTCATTTAAGCACTGCAGTACCAGCACGCTGCCTGTGCCTTTCTGCCTTATTACTGGCACGAGCTGGAAGCCCACAGGGTCTCTAAATATTAATGAACTTCTCCCCCACACAGGAATAGGGGGAGCATCTCCTTTTCTTTTCCCCTCCTTTATTACTCTCGTTTGTTTAATTAAAAGAGTGTGTTTTAGGGAAATGAGCCGCTGTCGACCGCCTCTGGTTCTCACCGGGAGCGGTCTGCTGGCATTTAGATAGAGAGGCTGGGTGACATTGATCAGACCTGAGACCTGGTGAAACATTGCATTGTTTTTAGCCATGTACACCTCATTACTGTAGTTGTGTTAGTTAGATGATAATCTGATCGTTTAGATACATGTGATTAAAGATAAAACTGTGCTTGAGCTGCATCCAGAGAAAACCCTCATAGTTTAATGGAAAAAGACAACAAAGATTATTGATATGTAGCAAAATAATGCTGATATCATTTCTGATTTCCTTAAAAATAAAGCATCTAATAAAACCTAACATGTATGCAACATCTTTAACATGAAAACATAATGCTATAAAAGATGGGATGGGATAAGATGGGAAATGCGGTCCAGCTGCATAAAAACATGGCCTAGGGCAGCTTTTAAATTCATGCCGCACAGTCTTTCATCATTAATAAGAGCGAGGTATCAGATAAGCTCATCTCTTCTGTAACAATAACATGAGTAAACAGGACTTCCTTCGGCAAGAATGATCCCAGACTCTCTGTTAATGCTTCCAATTTCTCAATACTTTATCCTTTTCAGAATCCAATTCACTTCAAGGAACTACATAAATGAGTTCAGTTTGAAAAGATAGTAGACATAGAGCTTTTTTTTTTTTCCTCCCAGAATATAAGACTGACAGGTTTGTGGAGAATACGACCACTCTCGAATCCCTGTTTTAATTGCTTTTCAACAGCGGTAACAAAGGAGTAATTTAGACCACATACAATAGCATTCTCAGCTGGCCTGCCCTAGTTATTCCAGAAAGAAACTTTTAATTCAAAGTGCTGTGTAGATTAATTTTCTGATATGTTAAACATTGTTCTGCATACTAATTGACACGATTTTTTTATTGTGCAAAGCAAGTCTTTTCATGGAGGCGTAATTAAAAGGGTCGGCGAGGCTTTTATGGCACACGTTAGAGCAGAAATTAGCCAATTACCATTTCTGTTTGAGGGGTGAAATGACCATCACTGCGCCTGGCTCTCTTTTATGTGTCCCACTTAATGGTTTTTAAAGCTCCCCCCCAAATATTTAGTATTCCAAGCCCAAAGAGAGAGACCCAAAGCAAATTACCAGAGCAATATATCTGTCCTCAGACAAGAATTACTGTATAACACAACAAATAGAAAGAGAATTTCCTCTCATATCCTAAATGTCCTGTGTTATATTAAGTGAGGCATTTGTTTCTCTGTATTCTGGCAAAGTTGGAAAAGAATGAAATTTATCTTTTTGAATTTTCAGCAAATGACAAACTAATTCATTTTATTCCATATCACTCTGGCTTAGGAGGCACTGTAGCTTGAAAGGCTGTCTGTATGTTGGGACTGACAACTGTAACAAAAACTAACTTTTAACTGTAAAATCAACTTTGGATTGAATTACCCATTGCCTTTTAAAGTAAGATTAATTCCACAGAATAAAACTGGTGTTTTTGGTTCTCATCAGTCTTTCAGAGGAGTAAGATTAATGTATGAACTGGGTAGAGTGACTGCGCCACCCTGTGGTTCAAGTGAGTTCAACACGTAAAGAAGGAAACCTTATTTAACCTCATGCGATGGCTGAAGTTGGTTTGAAAGCTGCTAAAATCAGCTATAAATAGACATTCTTAAGTGCTTAATTGTCTGATGACCATGTATATCAAACACTTAACAGTAAGGCACGATGCTGTTGAAGTCAGATAATGTAGATGACTGACAAATCAATGGAAACTTGAATAAATAAATTCAGAAACATATCAAATGTAGATGCTTCCATAGACAGCAGGAGAACTCACTGAGTGGTTTGATGAGTATGAAAATGATATTAATCATACTGTATACTGTGGCCCTCACCAGATCTCAACCCAACTGAACACCAGTGCTTTCTCTTTTAATTTGTGACTCTTTTCTGAAGGTGGTGTGTCAAACATGTCTGTGCAGCTCTGGATGGGATCAGATATTGTGTTGTGACTTTTGGCTATGCCATGACAGAACTTTAATCACTTTCGTAAGTAAAGATCTTTTTGCACTGATGTCATAATTTGAGCGTGTTGGACTGACTATGGACAAAGAAAAATAATTGTCATAAAGTTTTACTGCACCCTTCTAAGCACATAGTGATGAGACTGTAATTGACTCCATTTTATTGTTCTAATGGTACAGGAACAACAAATATTATTCACCTCTGTTCACTAGAAAATGAACATAGTAGTAATGGATAGATGTCATGGCTCTTGTTTTTTTTCCAGTTTTTGTCCACACTGAAGATCACTGAGAAATAGGCTGAAGGGTTTCACTGGATTTAAAGCTAAAATCTGCAGTGCAATTTGCGCCTTATAGAAAGACTGAATATATAACTTAATAAGTTAAGAACTGATGGTCCAAATCTATGTTATTTAATCAACTATTATTCAGTAGTAAATTGAAATAGAACTGTCAAATATAAGCAATAGATTGAAATGAACAGTTTGGTCCACATGCTGTAACAGCACAGACAGTGATGAATTGTATATGCAGGGTTTAAAAGAAAGAAGAAAAGAATGAATGACAAACGTTTTCTGGCTTCATAAGCATTTTAAAGACATTGATATTGATTCATTTATTGCTGTACTGAAAGATATGTGCTAATATGTAGATTTCTGCGACTTCTAATCACTTAAAGGAACGATATCCACTGATGTTGTTTTGAAAAAAATATTTTGAAATGTTTGGTGGATTCATATGAGAAGCAGAAATAGACCAGGTTGGTAGTTCACATATATAACAATGGGATCATGTGTGAAATGAAACAATGATATGTATGGAATAATTTGTAATCTGATAATTTATCATCTAAAACTGCTGCAGTAACCTTTTATCTTAACTCAGTTTCTTTCTTTTAAATTCATTGCTATTTTTTTCACATTTTTTTGTGTATTGTAAGTTTTTTTGTCTTTCCAGGTGAACATATGGGTGGGTTTGGATGTCAGGACTTCTGGTTTATGTTTTCACTGGTTTGTGATACGTTGAAAATCTCTAAGTGCAACTCATCATTGCTGTGCATGGACACTGAAATCCATGTATGATTAATTACAATATAAACGTAATAAGAACAAGCTATTAATTTACACACTAAGACATGAAGGAAGCAGAATAAAAATCTCTTCAACTGAATAGAACAATGTGCAAAAAATCAAAAAGTAATTTTTAAGATGCAGGTGGCCCAGTGGTCTGGGTTGAATACAGTATATTGACAAAATCTTTACAACACACATCCAATATCACAGTAGAATATCTTAAGAAAAAGTTAAATGTAGAAGAATTCATGAATGTACAAGAGTTATGCTGATTACACAGACTGACTTGCTTAAAAAGGGGGCAGTTTTTCATTCAGGCTCTCAGGTTGTAAAGTCAATTCAAAGTCAACATAACTTTCCACATCTCCTCCTCTGTGTCATATTTTAATGCTCTATGACTAAATATATTTTATGTATGACTGAATATAACAGATCTGAAAATTTATGTTTCAAATCCACCACTGAAGTGTTCTCATCTCTCATCTGCAGTTATCACAGGTTTTGGCATTTTTTTGTTTGTTTGTTTGTTGTTTTGTTTTGTTTTGTTTTGTTGTTTTCTTACACATCTCTAGCAGACAAAGGTGCAATAAATTCCTGAAACGGGTATTCCAGTGATTTAGAAAATGTATAAAGTTGGGGGACTCACAAGAGAAAGATTTAAAAAAGAATGGTAAAAACTGAAGGAGCAGGGAAGATATCCTGATTTTCTCTTTCTAGTATGGGTCAAACTCCAAAAACAATATCATGGTACATCATCTGGGTTATTTTTTTCCAGACATTAGAAAGCTCCTTCCAGAGCCACAAAAGAAGCTGTACAACTGTTTACACAAGCTGAGTAGTAGCTCACTCATTTTTACAAGTGAACTGAACAATTTGAAACATATGAAAACAAGGGAACTGTGTGGATAGCATGCTCAATATCCCAGGTGACCAATTTCCATAATGTAATGTCAGATTATATATCAGGTTGTGGAAAGGCAATACAATACTGAAACAATGTGTTTGCAAGCAATTAGGTTTTTTTTTTTTTGTTTGTTTGTTTTGTTTTTTTACAAAAGGCTCAACAGCAGAGAAAGGGGCAATCTTCTGCTCTTCTGCATTTTATCCACTAGATGTCGCAGTCTGACAACAGATCTCATGTTACTGTTTATCAAGGAGAAAGTTGAGTAAAAATGGTCTAGTGATTTTCTCCTACAAGAGGGATTAAAAGATCTTATAATTTTAGATAATTATGTAATTTAGCATGTAGTTTGGCCCTCAGCCTGAGCTGAGTGATGGTGTCTATAGGAAGACTTGTCTTTCTGTGAATTAAGCAGAATAATGTATGTCTGCATGACCCTACAGCTTGTGTTAGAAGGAGTGTATACACCTGCAGTCTCTAGGCGCTTTTGCAGCTGCAGTGAGGCCTCTGAGCAACAAAGAGCAGATAAGGAGACACACAGGATAAACTGTCAGTTTGCATGTAACAATGGGCGCCTTATTTGTGGAAATGGTAGGCTGAAAGGAACAGACAGAGGTTACCATAGTTAACATTGTTTTTTATTTTTTACTATATAACTCTATAACTTTTTTTTAACCCTATCCCTTTTTTTTAACTTTACACATGCAGTAGGTATCAATAGTGCAGATTTGCACTCTTAGGTGTTTTCCACATACAGAAGGTGGCTCAGTTTCTTTGGAGCTCTTTAGCACCACCAAGGTGCTTAATCCTCTTCTCTCAGCCTAAATCTGTCTCTCTGTATGTGAGTTTATCCAATTCAGCAAGTGTCATTGCATTATACTGCCCCACATTCTGACTACTCTCCCCAAAGCAACAAAAAAGACCTTACATAGATTTGGTGCACATGTTTTTAATTGAAAATATGATGTGCATACATTACTGTTCAGTGTTGTGCTGAACACATAGTTAACTTAATATACCAATCATCTAGCTATGCCCATAAACAACCATACAGGTATAAAACACTGCAGGATTGTCCACAACCAAAGTGGAAACACTGTTTGGCCCTTTTTTAATTCACTACTCTGTCTACCAACATAAAGCTACTGGCAGGAGAAAGGGGTTCATTAGTTTCTGCTACATATTGAGCGATACTGTATGGCTATCATATAGCTTTTAATACAACCTCATAGGCAAAGATCACTCTCTAGTTGCCAACTTTTGTGAGACAAAAAATACATCAGTTTTAAAATTAGTTTTAAGATTCCACGGAGTGATTGTACTTTGAAGGTATAGATTTGTTGGTCATCAGTATATCACCTACCTTTCTTTTTTTTATATGTGTTTTTTCCTTACCTGCAGTGTTTTTGTGGTCAAGTTTGTGTGTTTCTTGAGTTTCTTCCACTGTAAATTAAAAATGTAATGTAAGATTAAAAACTGAATAGCATCTATTTGTGGGCTATTTAATGTTAAAATATCGAGAGAAGTGACATCTTTCTTCGAGCTGACTGACGGCCTTGTATGGAAGCAAAGGAAGGCCATGATAATTAGAATTTTACAAGCAATTGAATACCCAATACCCACATTTAAATTTTGTTATATTTCCACTATGTCCATTGAAATAATTTCCTTAACTAAATTTATATGGTTTCAATTCCTGCCTTTTCCAGATTTGTTTTTTTTATTATTTTGCAATTGCAAAAACATTCCCCTTCCCAGAATCACAAATCCTGACAGAAAATTCAAGTGTTTCCGATCACAAAACTTAATATTTGTTATCTTTGTAAAATCCTCCTCAGCATGTATCTGAATCAACTGAACCAACTCTGTGATTTCAACACAGCACTCTGGTTTAAACCCCAGACCTGCCTTGCTTAGGTGTCCTAAAGCAAGTTATAAATCCTTGTGTTGTTCTGCAGAGAAACAAGTGAAAACATATCTTAAATATCATGTCATATCAATGTTTAATAACCTCTCATTGTTCAGCAATACAAGGCCAAGAATCATGGGTTTACTTATACTCATACTTGTGTTCATTGACAATGAATCTATCAGCTGCTCATAGAGTTACTGTTGTTCAAGTGGATAGTTTTAGAGGTGCCAGACTTCTGCAAACTGATAAAAGAATTTGGTCTTCACCAAATTTTAATTTTGTTTTGATTTATTTTCACATCACTGTCAAATATAATGACATGTTTACTGGAGGTTCAAGTCTGACTAATGTACATGGCACAGATGCAACAAAGTGAATCAAAGTGAAACCAAATGCAAAGTGTCTCAGTAAGGCGTTGCTTCACCACAAGCTTCAATAACAGCTTCAGGGCAATTTCCAAGTCTGTGTAACTCTACTGAGAGTTGTTAAAAACTACAAACCAAGCCAGAAATCTTGGTGTGGTCAGACCACACTCAGACCTAAATTTAAACAGCCACATTAGGACAATTACAAAGTCAGCCTACTATCACCTGAAGAATATATCAAGAATTAAAGGACTTATGTTTCAGCAGGATTTGGAAAAACTTGTCCATGCATTTATCTTCGGTAGACTTGACTACTGTAACGCTGTCTTCACAGGTCTCCCTAAAAAATCGATCAGACAGCTGCAGCTGATTCACTAAGACCAAGAAAGTGGATCATATAACTTCAGTTCTCAGATCTTTACGCTGGCTTCCTGTCTGTCAAAGAATTGACTTTAATATACTGCTGTTGGTTTATAAAGCACTGAATGGTTTAGGGCCAAAATACATTTCTGATCTGCTGCTACATTATGAACCATCCAGACCTCTCAGGTTGTGTGGGACAGGTCTGCTTTCTGTCCCCAGAGTAAAAACTAAACATGGAGAAGCAGCGTTCAGTTTTTATGCTCCACATATCTGGAACAAACTCCCAGAAAACTGCAGGTCTGCTGCAACTCTCAGTTCTTTTAAATCACAACTGAAGACTTTTCTGTTTGCCGCTGCCTTTTATTAAACCAAATTTGAGGATTAATATTTTACACTCCACTGTAACTTTATTCTCTTGTTGTATCTGTTTTATTCCCTTTTGACTTCTTTTTATTTCCAAATTTAACACTTTTTAATTGTTTTTATATGTTTTTTTAATTGTGTTGCTTTTATATTCTGTTGATGCCTTTTACGCTCTATGTAAAGCACTTTGAATTGCCTTGTTGTTGAAATGTGCTATACATATACTTGCCTTGCCTTGCATTGTCTCGCCTTGCCTTACTGGAGGGATGACAAACATTCTTCCAGAATATGTTTCCTCATTGATTTGGTGATGGTGTTGGAGAGCATAACACTCCAAAATCCCCTCTCATGGGTGTTCAGTTAGATTGAGATGTAGTGACTGTTAAGGCCATAGCATATATATTCACATCATTTACATCACATAAGGCAGTGAGCCCTTGTGTATGTATGGAAGCATCAGCAATCATTATGTTTCTGCACTCATTTATTCTGTCTTTGTCACCCATCTACATACTGCAGTGTTATAGTGTGTACTGTACACATGGTATGGTATAGCATACTATAATACAGAGATGGAAGGTTAGTAGTTAGGAGGTAGTTACTCTACTGTACTTCAATGTAGTTTTGATGCACTTTACTTAATATTTCCACTTAATGCTACTTTACACTTCTACTCCACAACATTTAAGATGCGAACATTGTACTTTTTATTCCACCTCATTTATTTGATAGCTGTGACTTTACATACAGAATATATGATATTATATATTATAACATATAATGCATTATTATATACAGTATATACTGTATATAAACTTCCCAACAGCATAGCCTATAAAGTAGTTAAGACTAACTCCATCCTCACCAGCTTCTGTACAATACAAAAATGTTGATACATGTTATTGAATCAGTAATAACCATCAAATAATATAATATATTTAGTAATATATTACTAAAAGTGGTAATTCTGCTGCATAATGAACATTTTTGATACTTTAAATAAACTTTGTGGTGCTTTGACTTTAGAAAAAAATAAATAATAGACTTTTATTTCCAGTGGAGTATTTTACTGTGGGGTATTTCCACCTTTACTAAAGGATCTAAATACTTTATCCACCACTGTTATAATAGTTTATATTACAGTACAGTATAGCATAGTATAGTACAGTATAGTATAGTACAGTATAGTACAGTACAGTACAGTACAGTACGGTATAGTATAGTATAGTATAGTATAGTGCAGTACAGTATATTATAGTATAGTATAGTATAGTATAGTATAGTATAGTACAGTTCAGTATAGTATAGTATAGTATAGTATAGTATAGTATAGTACAGTTCAGTATAGTATAGTATAGTATAGTATAGTGCAATACAGTACAATATAGTATAGTATAGTACAGTTCAGTATAGTATAGTATAGTATAGTATAGTATAGTATAGTGCAATACAGTACAATATAGTATAGTACAGTAGCACAAGTTAATGTAATACAACTGCATTTTATTAGGTCAAACCGTATGTGAGTAAAATATATTTTTAATGATTATTTCATCATTGGATATTGGTCATAACAGGGTATTCAAAGCTGTGGGAACAAATTGTTCTGTTTATAAAACTGGGCTTTAGGGTCACTAGAGGGCGCACTATTTGTTTATCACTTCCAGTCACAAAAAGTGTCTTTTTCTCTTTCTCTCTCTCTCTCTCTCTCTCTCTCTCTCTCTCTCTCTCTCTCTCTCTCTCTCTCTCTCTCTCTCTCTCTCTCTCTCTCTCTCTTTCTCTTTGTCACATTTAACATCCTATTTGAATCGCTATCGCTGTCTGGCTGTGTTTTTTCCGTGCTTCGCATACGTTGGTGAAAGGTTAACCAGAGTTAAAAGCGTCTCTGTGGGATTTCTCCTTTTGTTATGACCGCACAGAGCCCATCACGACCTGATCACGTTCCCCTGCAGCCAATCAGAGGCGGCGGAGAAGCTCAGCAGCGCTATAAATGCACCGTAGAAGCGCTGGATGAAGTAGGAATGAACAACAATAGACACCTTCAGACCGACCAAACATCTAGAGGCTGTTTTGACCTTTTGATATTTGTCTACACTTAACATAAGGTAAGCTGTATCGGTCACTGAGATGTATAAAGACTGCTGGATTTATTTCTACAAGGCGGTTTGTTTTCTGTTGGTGCGCTGCTGAAAGTTTCCCTTTGTTTCAACCTGTTATTTCAATGTGTAGATGTTTACTTTTTCCTAATACACACAGTTAAATGCTACTATATTTGTATGTATTTTGCACATTTTATGCCTATATAAAAGCTCGTATTATTTGAATCAGAGCAACAGATGATCAGACAGGTTGTGTCCTGAATCACTGATGGTGCTGTTGTGTAATCAGTCATAATGTGGTTATACTGCCATGGGGATTTTCCTGGCCAATAACACTCACTACAACCTTATTTTTGTCAGCCTTATGTTTTTTTCTCTCTCACACTATCTTACATGCGCAATCAAATATAGTGGCTCCACTGTGATCAGTAGTGAAGCTCATCATCTGATCTCTTTACTCTGTAGGTGTCTGGGTCAAAAAAATGGCCACCTCAGCAAGTTCAAAACTGAACAAAGCTGTTAAGCAGCAGTACATGGATCTCCCTCAAGGAGACAAAGTCCAAGCCATGTACATCTGGATCGATGGATCTGGAGAAGGACTGCGCTGCAAGACCAGGACGCTGGATTCTGAACCCAAGACAATTGAGGGTAAGATCTGGCTCCAATCTGATCAGTAACAACAACCATAACATTGTTTTGTAAGATTTTAAAGTTAATCATTGATTTCTGCTGTCTTTCTCTGTCAGATCTTCCTGAGTGGAACTTCGACGGCTCCAGCACCTACCAGTCAGAGGGCTCCAATAGCGACATGTTCCTAATACCTGCAGCCATGTTCAGGGACCCGTTCAGGAAAGACCCCAACAAGCTGGTGCTCTGTGAAGTGCTCAAGTACAACCGCAAGCCTGCAGGTATGAATGCAGTTAAAAACTGAACATTTCTGGGGTTAGAGCTGTCTTGTATTTCAGCTAATCTCTGCCTGCTGTTCCAACAGAGACCAATCTGCGCCAAACCTGTAAACAGATCATGAGCATGGTGGAAAATAGTCACCCGTGGTTCGGTATGGAGCAGGAGTACACTATCCTGGGCACAGACGGACATCCCTTCGGCTGGCCCTCCAACGGCTTCCCAGGTCCACAAGGTGAGTCTTAGGTTGCCAGCTTGACTCATTTAAAGACAAAAAAAGTAATACATTAAATATCCCAATGGCCAACTGAGCCTTAATATGGAGTTTCTTTCTACCTGTTTAGGTCCTTATTACTGTGGAGTTGGAGCAGATAAGGCATATGGACGAGACATAGTGGAGGCGCATTACAGAGCCTGTCTGTATGCTGGGGTTGACATTTGTGGCACCAATGCTGAAGTCATGCCAGCTCAGGTATTGTGTCATTGTTTTTATTTTTAAATTGACACACTTTCACAGCAAATGCCGTTTTATGTTTTTGGAGAAAAAAAATGGAATTTCTTTAAAATAAAACAAATATAGAGAATAAATAAGCCACAGTGGTAAAATGGTGAATAACAGTTAATAATCAAAGTAAGCTTTCTCTGCAGCTTCTCATGCTGTCTGCTGTGTTTCAGTGGGAGTTCCAGGTTGGGCCTTGTGAAGGTATCAACATGGGGGACCATCTTTGGGTTGCTCGCTTCATCCTTCACAGAGTTTGTGAGGATTTCGGTGTGGTGGTATCCTTTGACCCCAAACCAATCTCAGGGAACTGGAACGGTGCTGGCTGCCACACCAACTTCAGCACAAAAGAGATGCGAGAGGATGGTGGACTGAAGTAAGAATGAGTTTTAATTGTTTCACTGTATCAAATATTGTTTTAAGTGTGTTTCTAAGTCCCTTTTCTCTCCACAGAATCATCGAGGAGTCAATTGATAGGCTGGGGAAGAGACACAGGTACCACATCCGGGCGTACGATCCCAAAGGAGGGCTAGACAACGCCAGGCGTCTGACTGGTCATCACGAAACCTCAAACATTGACGAGTTCTCTGCCGGCGTGGCCAACCGTGGCGCCAGCATCCGCATCCCTCGCTCAGTGGGGCAGGACAAGAAGGGTTACTTCGAGGACCGCCGTCCATCTGCCAACTGCGACCCTTACATTGTCACAGAGGCTCTGGTGCGCACATGTTTACTCAAAGAAGAGGGAGAGGAGCCCACAGATTACAGCAAATGAACAGTCTGAGAAGAAGTGTCATTACCAGTACTATATTTAGCCTTGTCTGTTCCAAGACTCCAAGACTCGATCTTTAACTTTTTTGAATTTTTTTACTTGACAGATGAAACAATGATTGAGGTATCCCTGCATTCTATCAATCCAGTTGTATGCAGCAGTTCTTTACCTCTGACACAAATACTGCCTTTTTGTCAACAACAGTGTATTTTGTCATGGTAGTTGATGATTTATACAGAATTTCATTATTGTAATATGTTTAACTTGTACTAATGAAAAACTGTCAATGAGAGCAGCAAGATTGTGCTGCCGATCTTGTAACTGACCCAAAGGATCCCAAAGGCATTTGAATGTTTTCAGCAGTCTTGACCTCACTGTCACACTGGTGGTTTGATCATGTTGTGAATTGATGAGGTCATTATGTAAGTCAGTCTACTTTTTGTGTTTTCTTTTTTAACAATGCATGTCTGTTTTGTCTGTTTTTTTTTCATTTGTAATTGCCACTTGCAAAAAAACATCTTTAATAAACAGCTAACATTTTTACAACTGTAGTTTGACCCCAGTTTAATCCCACATATATCCTGTGTCGCCTGTAGTTATATTCCAGACACCAGTGCGTCAGATCCAGACTATCAGCTGATACAAATCTGTGAAATGTGATCGGTGTTAAAGGGAAAGTGCTCTGTAATGTTTAACAAATGGTGGTTAATTAAGACAGGGAACATCCCTATCCTCTTATTTATTTGAACAGCTGATCAGACCAAGTGACTACCATCAGTAGAAAATTAACATGATGTCAAACCTTTAAAAGGGTTTTGACAGATTCATTATTTACTGTAAAAGTGATGACAGCAGGCATGTGAGCACACTGACTTGGCTGACTTCTGAAGGGTATCACTTTTGTATAGCACAGGTCATTCCAGAAATAGTGCGTGTGACTGCTTGGTATGTTGTTTTGACAGAACCCTCAATAACCTATGGACTAGTTTTTAAAGTAGGCCAGGAAAGTAAAGGGATGATGGGTGTTTCCTTCCAAAATCTGTCAGAGGACCTGAGAACCTATGGAGAAGGATGGGAACTTATTTTGTGCAGTTAGTCGTACATTTGTACCGCATCACACACTGTATTAGACAAGTTGCTTAAACAAGTTTAGGTAACTAATGCAATTTGGTAAATAGGGTTAGACTCTATCAGGGTTATGTAACAACAACTTTAACTGATTATCAAAACGTAAAGATGCTCTCTGAACATGTGTTCATTCATACAAAAATACTTTGAATAATAAAAATACAAAGAAGTTAAAAAAAGAAAGTTTAATAGACTTACAAATTGTAAGCATATCACCTCCTCCTTCATTGAAATCCAGAATCATTACACAAATATGCTTTGTTACAAACATTTAGCTGCTACATGCAATATGTCTTTTTCTTCACAGAAAAGTCCGTTCTCACTGTATGTGCACTGCGGGATTCACATTTCTAGATTACATTTGTATAAGTTGCATACTGGACCACAGTTGGCTTTTAAATTAGCTGTGATGTCACAAGTCCTGCTTGTACATACATGTGTAAACTCAAATTTAAGGTAAGCAAAGAAAAGCTTTCCCCCTTCAAAAAATGAATTAGTGTCAAACTCTGCACATATGTCATTCTGCACAGTGAAGCTCAAACATCCAGCTGCAGAAACAATAATAAAAATGCATTATTGAGTGGGGGGAGACTTTAATTCAAGGCTGATAATTTTAACCTGTCATCACAGTGAAAGGCTATACTTCTCACCATGTTGTTTTTATTGTAACCTACACTGTCTGATTCAATGTTGTCCATGTTGTTTTTATTGTAACCTACACTGTCTGATTCAATGTTGTGACTGCTTCTATTGTGACTTTTATGTTACACATGTCATGTGGGGCATCTTATTCCGTAACTATCGGTATAAACTTGGTTTGAAAACAGATGAACTGTACAGTAAACATACAGTATGTACTGATCTGATGAGGGTGAGTCATTCCCCGCATTCAGGCCCATGCATGTTACTTGCCAAAACCAGAGAATCAGATGCTCACGAGGGAATTCATGCAAATGTATTTAGCTCAGTCAACAATCTTAAAGGGATATTTATCATTTATTTGAGTTTTAGTCAGAAGTGTTCATCATTTGTCCCATTGTGGCAAAGGTTTCTCCATTTTTAAGGTATTTATGCAAGTTCATCAGGCCGTCCTCCGTACATTTATTACACATTTATGATGAATTCTATTCGATTTGACCTACTTTGCATTACTGCTAATCATTACTTCAAAGCATGTTGTAGTGTGTTAATTTTTTAAATGCATTTTCCTACCTCCTAGGCAGCCGCTGGTGTCCATTTATTTCACTCTAGCATGAAAATCAATTTGCAAAGATTAGAAACATGCTTGAGTTGGGTAATCCATCACAGAGAATATCATGCCTGCTTTAATTGGGCATAAGACAACATTCTTATTGTAAGAGAAGTTATAAGAGAAGATTTGTGATGTTTGTAATGCATTAAAATGGAAAAATAATGTAATTAGACATAATGAAAGGAGACATAATGTTCAAATTACTGCTATTAAGTATGGTGGGTTTCTGCATCTTGTTTATCTTAGAGTGATTTATCATTTAGGGATTAATCCCTAATTTAACATGAACCATATGTGTTTGAGAGTTTATTTTAGTCCAAGGGCTATGAACTGAGATTACTGGAGTCAGTGGGGTGACGGTGTGGCCTAAAGAGGCTCTCCAGTTGTGTTGTCTTCCATTCTATCTCTTCAATAGTAGTGTCTTTTTCAAGTGTCCTTCAGTAAGATATTGAACCTCTACTCACAAAATCTAGATGTACTTTTTCCACAAGCAGCTAATGAAGGAAAAAGCTGCCATCTCATCCTCATCAGGAACATGTGTATGGATCATGTACAGATATACAGTATATGAGGGAGCAAAGAAGAGCTAATAAGTAATAGAGAAATACATATGAAAGGAAATAAAGGCTGATCCTTACATCAAAAAAGTATTTAGTGCTATAAGGGAAAACATTGTAAGGTTAGGTGGCCCATGCCATGCTTTTACTCATTGATCTGTACAGAATTACACCATGCTCTGCTCTATTAAACTTACCTCCATTCAGGTTCATAAGGTGAACACCTGGGGAAAAAGAAGTACTGTAAACCTAATGCAATCATTTAGTGAGGCTGTGGGTGTGTTTCTGTGATGGTCAAGAACTTGCATTGTGTCAAATTGTGTCAAAAGTAAGGTAAACCAAAAGTGTGTTAGGACCAATTTCATGATTTTGTTTGCTCAGTGTGTGTATTTGGATACAAATGTAAATGAATGCTGACCATCTTTGAAGTAAAAATACTTCTCACTGTGTGAATTAAGACAGTTTGCTCCTCATGTGAATTTGGGGTGTTTCTTCATGTAAGATATCAGGTTTGCAACCAAAATGAAGTTCTGCATATGGGCTCTATCACAGCAATGTTGTGCAAAGTCTGATGAGCCAGACACATTTCAGTTTAGATCCATAAAGTGACTATATAGTATAAAGTTGCAGTGCAGCTCTGTATTTTCTTCCCCCTGACTTAGCATGTATGTCATTAGAGAAACTGGAGTAACAGTGCCTGCAGTGGTGTGTGCTTGCAGCAGTGTATTTGACAGCAACAAACCAAACTTGATGTAGTTTTGAGTTTACTGTCAAATGAAGGAGTCCAAATCAGTTTGAACAGGCCTCCTTAAACTATGTCCACAAGCTGGAGCTCAGGAAATGTTGTTGTATGTAAATTCCATTTGTAGAGAGCGAGATTAGACAAATCACAGATATGTAGTCTGTTGTGTATTTAGTCACTTTTTTAGTTCAATGGAGGAGAAACACTTCTACTACAAAATGAAGTCTAGTGATCAATACTATCGGCAACTGTTGTAGTAATGCCTGAAAAAGTACACATTCTATTGAAATGCATTGTCTAGTGTGTGAATGAACAGTACAACATATTTACTGTTGCACAACCTATTCAAATGTGCCTGTTGCATTAAAAGTGGAGCCCCTCCTCCTTCTCTCCTGTTACTTGACCCCATAGTAACTTGAGTCTGCACAGAGGGGTGTGAAGTGTGTGATTGCACAACATTATGAGGATAAATAATATTTTGGATAAGATAACCTGGGCTGATAAACTGGACAAAGAGGAGGTCTCATGAAGAAAACATAACGCCAAGAACCTCGTTTCCATGGCAGCCTGGAGTCTAAACTCAGGCAATCTGGTGTGTGGAAGAAAGGCGGGGGTGGGGCTCCATACCAGGCTGTTACATAACAACAGGCAGGTCAAGAATATGTATGGTGCACAGAACAAAGAACCTAGTTTTCAAACTGCAACTGTGGTTCTTGAAAACAAAATGTCCAGAAAAGCATATCAAATATCAAGACACGCTACATAAATTCACTCTGCCCTTTTCATCACAAAACACAGACTATTTATTGTAAATAAATGCATCTGAACTGCAATTCAATCAGATGCACTAAAGCTAATTAGATATTTTGAGACCAAACAGCAAATGAAGCACCATGCTTGGCTGCCTTAGGTCTAATCACATCACATGAATGCAGTCTCCTTTGCTTTGGAGGCTCTTTAGCTCCAGCTATCACTGCTATCACCGGTGACAAAAGACTGCCTGTGTTTCTGTCCCACCCATCCCCCTCTTCCTAACCCCCTCCTCCCCCCTGCAGCGGTAGGTTTGGGGACATGTAGTGAAAACCGTCACAGTGTGTCTTGCCTGAAGGTCGGAAACTTGAGCAGCTGTGAAAGCAAAGCCGCACAGTGAGACTGAGAGGTTAGAGAACCCTGGACGGACAATCGTGGATGGAGATCAGACCACCACAAATTGTGGCAAACGTCATCAGTGTTCAAAACAAACACAAGGCAGTTATATGATGAGAACCAACCTGACTGTCATGATTAAATCTGACCTTAAAGCCCAGACCTTATCTGTGAATAGTAGAGTGGATGGAGTTCCTCCAGCTGCATAATAGAACACAATAAGGTTCAATTCAGGTTACATTTAAATTCAGTACAAAAAAAAGTCAGAAATGTTTGGACAAGGAGATTCTTTGAGTGCTTGTGTGCGTGTCCTATTAAGTTTGGCCATCCGGCTGCACGTGCATGACAGCTGACCCAGTGATAAGAAACATGAGAGAGCAGAAAGGCAAATGATGGGCCTAAGAATACACTCAGTACATATTAACATGGAAAACATGAAGTTAACAGGCATGTTTTCAATCTCTAGGATTCATGGGATAAATAAAAAGTTCTGTTTTGCGATTACAGTACCAAAATAACATCTGTTATATTAGAGGCCTGGAATAGAAAAATAACTCTAAAACTATTTCAGTAACTCAGTAACATAAATAGCACAACATGTTGGGAAATACTATTATTATTAACTTTTTATGCTGAGTGTTAGACGAGAAGATTGATACCGCCCTCATATAAGCATCTTCAGTTAGGTCCCATACGTACCTTCATGACAATCACTACAAAGTTGTGATTCATTTTGGGCTCAGAGCTCCTCTCTGTGGTACATACTGTATAAAAAACAGACAGTTTCTACAAAAATGTCACTTTCTATGTCATCAACCATTTGTGAAAAAACTCACTTTGGTGTAAACATTTCTGTCTACACCCATAAGTGAGCAGCTCACAAGACAGGTTAACGAGAAGTTGTTTAAAGTTAACGAGAAAGGACCAAATGCTTTACGGCAAAATGAGGTTTTCCCACCATATGGCTGACACTCACAGAGAAAACATCATGAATTTTAGATTTGTTGCCTGCGTGCAATGGAGTTTTGTGCTGTATCCATATCAATGGGATCATACAGTATGTTTCTGCTTCATGCATGAATAGCATATACAGTAAGTTGACCTGCACTGAAAGTCAAACATGAGAAGTTGTAAACATGACTCAGAGCTTCACCTGTTTTTCTAGTCGCTGTTTGGCAGACAAGACCAGGCTAAACACTTCTCTCATGAAAGTTTTTCTTCCTATCCTGTTTTGCTAGATTCTCCGGTGTCAAGTTGCCAACACTGGGACAAAAAGTTCTCCCACTCGCTTTATTTGTAACATGCGTACATCTGCTGCCTTAAGTTATTTTGTTCTTTGGAAAAAATTTTAAATTGCAACACTGTCTTTTGTAATGAGTTCACATATCAAACAAGCCTTTGCCCTGTAGACAAACTAATCAGCAGCAAACTCCTCTTTAACTATCTTTCTTTCTTTCGCAGTTTATCTGAATGTAATAAAACATCAATCAATCAATGTCAACGTATAGGACTGATATGTTTTAAGCAAAAGTATCCCAAAGCCAGTTGTTTTCATCATTTGATATTATTTACTTGGACTTTTTCTCTGGACTCTAAGTTTCCCCCCAGACCTCTTGTTGTGTCTTCTCCTCCCCTTCTGTCAAATCCTATCCTGCAGTTTACAATCCCCCCTTCCAAGACCTTTAGGAGCTGTGAAGGCAACACAACCCCCATCCGGTAACCACAAAGATAATGGAATTTCACAAAGGTCACACAAGCAAGCACAGGGTGATTAAAAACCAGACAGAGCAATGCCTGTAGGCCTGATACAAGTAGGGCAACCTGAAAAACACCTCAGCTTGCAGTTCTGGGAAAATGCTATCACGGCTCTACCGAAATTGAATTTCTTCATAGGGGGAATTTCCTGAAAAACTGCTATGGTGTTTTGGATTTTGTAAATACAAAATGCCATGATGATGTTTTTAGCTTTCAGTGCCCCAGTGGCAGACAAAGTCTTAACCATGTTAATATTAAGGCTAGTCTTTTCCTGTTAGCCTT
Organism: Thunnus thynnus; assembly: GCF_963924715.1. NCBI lineage: Eukaryota > Metazoa > Chordata > Actinopteri > Scombriformes > Scombridae > Thunnus > Thunnus thynnus. The sequence goes on along the minus strand of NC_089524.1, from coordinate 30,188,570 downwards.
AAGCACAAGGTCAGCTGCAGACAGAATGATTTAATACTTCCTTTTATTTTGCAAACTTTTGCAAGCTTTCACATGGCCCTGGTAAGGGTTTGCTATACTGATAACTATAAAAACACATTATTTGTGTTACACTTTCTGAAAGTAAAAGTGCTACACATTAATAAAAGTGGTCTCATTTTGCAATTTTCAGACTATCCTTATTCATATAAAAATTTAAGGTACTCTTCCTAATTTTAGCTGCCGGATGTCCAACAGCTCCGGCAAATCCCCACATTTCGTCCCAGCTCACATGTTTTGCAATCTTTAAAGTTCAGCTGCGAACTGTATTGAGTTTCAAAACAACTACGCAGTCAGCTGGGTGGAAGTTTTGGAATATGGAGATACTGTTGGACACTATAACAAAATGAAGGTGTGAACATTTAAAGGTATACAATGTGTGATATAAACAAAAAGATTACATAATCACCAAAAATCAGAACACATCACTGTAACCTGCTATGACTTCAGGGTTATTAAAACACAGACTAACACTAGACAACAGCTATATCTAAGTTTCAGTATGACCAGTTAACAAACACAAAATGCTTATTTTTCATCAATTAATCAAACTCCTGTATTACTTATTCAAATATACATTTAATTAACATGGTTAAGAAAATACCTATTGGCCCTTTAAGTGGACTAGTTAGAAGTGATCAGGTAATTTACGATAAGCCTTTAATCAACTCAAATCCCATCACTATTGGATGCTTGTCAAATTCTATTGCCAATGGCAGATCAAAAGAAAGACGAATTAGACTTGGCAACTTCAGTCTTTAATAGGCTCCAATTTAAATCCAGAAAAATAGTCGGCTGGAGTCACCAAAAGAGCAAAGAATGAAAATCCATGTAAACTGAGAAAGTACAGGTGTGATAGTAGCTGTAGGTTCAACCAGTCAAATTGCCCTCTTTAAAGACAGAGGTTCAATATGGAGGTAAATGGAAGGAGCAGTTTGTCTCCTAATGCACTAAAGTTAAGAACTGGTACCCCGATGATGAATGTTACAGACTTTAGAGTCAAGTTCTTTATTGACCAGGTTCCCTTCATTCCTTGAACTCACGTACAGCTGGAATAATTTATGACAAAAACAGAAACAGAAAACAGCAAGGTGGCACTTTGAGGAAGGAAACTGCCCTCCACCTGGGAGCAGCAGTTAAACACAGCTTGTGATGGCCAAAAACATTCACTTTTCCTTTGGTATTAGAAAGGAAAATCTCTAATCTGATACTTTTCTTTACTAACATGTTTTTTCTGCAGTGCTTTGGGTCACATCCTTCCACTATATTTAAATGCTACATTAGCGTTGTCAGTTCTGCATGCCACTGACAGTGACAAGCGTGTTAGCTTATTCAACAATATGAACATACTGAACAAGTCATTACAGACATCAGCCTGAGGATGACTGTTTGCAAACTGGTAACTAATTGCTGACATAAACAGCTGACAATGCTACTCTCTGTTTAGATAAGACAAGATGAAAGAGAAAGGCTGAGGTCTGTATCTTATTGTCTGTGTGAGTAGATTAAAATAGTGGTGATCACATCACATGATTAAGACAATGTCTACATTTGAATACATTTGTCTCCTCCCCCTGTCATCACTATCTTGTGTGTCACAAAGGTGTTGATTGAACCCTATTTTGAGGTCTTTGTAGTTGTAGTGTAGTGTTGTATTGGATTATATTCTGTTGTATGGTGTTTGTTATTTTATCCACCGAGTCCTGTACTTCTACTGGCCCCAATGCATAGGTGGTGTAAAGACAGTCATCCAATATAGAATATCAGTTGTGTCATGATAAAAAAAAACAAATAGATAAATAAAATATAATGCTTCATTAAAATCAAGTAATACTACAATAAACATTTGGCCAAAAACGCAAATCTACTTAGGAAGAATACTGTGAAGTAGAAATACATCTAGTCTGTATTAAGAGGCTCAATGTGGGTTGATGCTCTGTAGGGTACATCTTATGCAACTGGATGCATAGCGAAGCAAATCCAACCATTACCACACGGAACAGAGAAAGGAGTTCTGTGGAAAATTCCTAAACCGAGTATGTTCTCAATTAAGGAGGTCTACTCCACCATGAAATTCAAGAACCACCCCCAGAATGACTCGGCACTTTTCCCTGTGCAGTGTGCCACTGTGTTACATGTATCAATGAAATATTCATTCACATCCAACGTTCTAGCAAAGGAGATTGAACTTGATGTATTTAAATCTATTGGTGTCCGCTGATGATCCTCACAGATTGCATGCAAAGTCAAATTCATACTGGTTTTGTTAGGATGAAAGGAAACATTGAAATGATGTAAAGTAATATTTTTATTGAATGAACAGCTTTTGAATGGAGTTCTCAAATTCAGTGTGAGCAAGCATGTTCATGTCCTGTCCATGTTCCTCTTTTATTCTTTGAAGTGGTCATGAGGGTGAAACACTTTCCTGACTGGGGGTCTTGAAGGAACACAAACACCCAGTAAACTAACAAACCACAATCTTTTTAATCCCAACAGGGACGTCCTGGGTGACGCTCCCAAAACTGGTTGTTAGTACAGCTTCAGCATCAGGGTTCATTTATAACGTCACCACAAAAGGCATTTACGTAACATCCACCACAACTTTGTTGTGACAGCTTCCAGTTGACAAACACAGAGATGCCGAGTCAGTCAACATTTCAACTCCCTCACTTCAGTTTGACCTTTTTGTCACTTTTATTGATTTTAAGGCACGACAACAGTAAACATATGCAAAGAGGTACACCTGTGGCAGCTCAGAGTTTAATACAATTTAATTTTTATGCCTTCAAATGGACATGAAACTCCTTTGAAACTGGCAAACTGTTATACAACACATACATATGCACAATGACATAGTTGCATAACTATAACAGATCAAATCAGGAAGAATGTAGTTGCCAGTAATAAGGTCAGCCAACAATTATTATGCTTTTTACTGAGCTACAGCGGTTATTTTCATCAGCCTGCTTTTTGTAATTCTGCTTTTCGTCCAAACGTTTTTCTTCAACTTTAAATGATCACTTACGCCAGTTCTTGTTTTTGTCAATAACGTCCTCGATTTATTTGCATGACATGGTCCTAAATTTGAGTATTACATAAATACAGCCACTGGGTAACGTATGGAGTACTGTTCACTATTTCTGAAAGCTTGGGAATTTACCAGTACATATGTGGTGCTGATGTGTGGGAAACAACAAAGAGGAGAGACACCACAGAGACCAAAACCTGTAGACTACAAGGAACATCTGAGTTTAAAACACAGCTTTGAGAAGGTGATTTGTCAGAGTATTGAATTTCAGCTGGCTTTGCTGGAAAAATATGCACTCACTGCAGACCAGCACTGTCCATTTAATTACAACATCAGTCTCATGAGAACCTTTCAATTACTTAACACATGTGGGCTGTTCAAACCTTGCCTGTCTCCCTACACTGTGAAAGAGAGAAGAAAAGAAACAGACCCCTCTCTGCCAGTGATCACCATGTCAGCCACAGAAGGATTGTGTCCGATTCATGAATCTCATTTCAAGAGACACTCAGAAGAGACAAAGCATTCCAAAAAGATTTCCCCAAACTGATGAATTAAAGAGAATCTCTTACTGAAGAGTAAGAGACTGATTATAGCACAAGCAAATGTCCAACACCGCCATCCTCCTCACTGAATTCTTCCAACATGAAGACCAATCTGTTTGTTATGAATGGTTAATGGTTAGTAAAGGGATATGAGGTCATCTACTGACAAAAAAATGAATTGCAACTTATTTATCAAGACGTGAGAACAAGAAAGGTACATAGTGTTCTCAAAACCACATCATACATAATAAATCCATTCCCCATTTTCATTTTTGAAGCATATTTGGACACAGAAATTAGTTCCTGAAAAATACCGTAATTGAAAACAAAGACCAACTGTGTCCATGAAAAGAGAAGCGGATACATCCTTTTTACTCTCTGATTTAAATGTTAAATTGAGAACATCATGTTATTGTTCAGCAACACACATGTCCACAATGAGATGTATTATAAGATAAAATTTCCATTGAGGGTTTTTGTATGGAGCCGGTGATTTTCCATAATCTGTGGTTCATGTGATCATAAAAACAACTTGTAAACAGCGACATCTTGAGGCCATTATTGGGAAATACTCACGAATTTAAAAAACAAAAAGCCCCTGTAGATTTGCTGTAATTTAAAACGCATCATCAATGATTCAGAATTTAAAAATACAAGTGTGAAAGGGCTGAACTCTCTCCAACATACATTAAACAGACATTTCAATAGAAATATCATTTAAGTTTATTACTTTAGTATTTATTCAGAAACGTGGGCTTCACTGGACTGAATACTTGTCTTAATTGGTGAGTTCATTAACGCGCATGTGACCTCATCACCTAAATTGATAAATTGAAATATCAATGCGCCATGGAGGAAGAACAAACTCAAGTTTAAATAATAGCCGTAGCTAAATATGAGCTTTTTTCACCCTTTTACAAGGTATTTGTTTCGAAATAATAATAATAGTTAATTTAAAATACTTAATAAGCCCTCCCCTGCCTTTAACACATTGAAGAGAGCTGACAGGCGAAACACAAGCAACTCACGTAAATAACCTAAAAAGCATGAATGCTGCAAAAAAGTAGCATCTACCTTAGTTAAAGAACGAAAAATTCCCGTCTTATGACATCTCAAATTTAAAGTTTAGACAATTTAAAGTTCTCAATCTTTGAAACAGACTGTGTAAATTACTCATGAGGCTACACAAACGGGTGGCAAGCTAAATCAGTGGAAGTAAGCTGAGCCAGGCTCTGAGGATATCACTGCTGTTGCTGACTAGCAGGATAGATGCTGACCCAGAGCGACCCTGCTGCCAAACTCCGCCCGGTAACACCCACAGGGTAGACCCGCGGCTAGTATAACTCTGTGGCATCTCCTGGACTTGACCTGCACGGAGGGAGACCGCAGGGTAAGTAGTGCTGTAAAAATGTTTTTCATTTATGAAGGAAACATTTATGAGGTCAACTGAGAGAGCGTTTGAATTATATTGACAAATAATATAGAGCTCAGGACATCTGTCACATGACTGTATGGCATGTCCCTGAAGGTTATATGTAGGATGTTTCCAGGATACTAGTATATACTGCAGAAAAGAAGTTGCCAGTAGGCTGGTTATAGATAAAGAAGATGCATTAATATGACACATCTGTGATAATGATCATTTATATTAACAAAAAACAAAAAAACAAAAAAAATTCTGAGATGTTGAATAGGATGCTAATAAGATGTTTATGTATTTTATTATTTTTAGGTCTTTTTAAGGAGGAATTGTGTCAGGAAAGCCCTCAACATCTTGAACCTCATGCAGGTGATTTCATGCCCCACCATAAAATTGACCATGGCTGAAGAAATGTCCCCAAAGATGACTGAAAAAGCAGGTGTTTTAAAGAGAAGCAAAAGGAAACATCAAGAAAGGCATTATGTCACTCAGTCTCTTCCAAGTGGACAGATCTCAGGTAATAATGTGAAGACTGACTCCTCATTTGGAGGTTTTTGCACTGGTATGGACTCACTTTCAGAGAGTACTGACACTGGAATCCTTTATCTTAACCCTCAAACACCAAACTGGTCTCTTGTGGAGAAATTTGCCGAGCTGTCACCAGGACATGAATCAGGACTTAATGATGACCAAGATAACAGCAGTGGAGAATTGTTACAATGCTCTGAATATGCTGAGAACAATAAAATATATAGAGCTAATGAAGTGCACTTGGATTCACTGAAAAAGGAGAAAAGGAACTGCTCAAAATACCTCAAGACTCGTGAGGTACAAAATGATACTTCTGTCAAACAGAGAGCACCTAAGCTCAGAGAGCAGAATGTAGAGGAATGTGCCCCAGGTGAAGCTGTGAATAAAAAGAAGAATGGAAATAATCCTCCTGATGAGAAATTACTTGAGAAGTGTGAAGACAAGAAGATCCCTCGACTTTTAGCAGCAATGAAAAAACGTAGTGGAGTTGACACAGAGCACCGTCCCTTCAAGTGCACACACTGCCCCTGGGCTTTTAAGAAGCTCTGCAACTTACAGAGTCACTTACAGACACACACGGGCCTCAAGCCCCATGTGTGTGACATATGTGGCAAGGCATACTCTCACCAGGGGACGCTGCAGCAGCACAAGCGTCTACACACGGGTGAAAGACCATATCACTGCCCCTTCTGTGTCAAGACTTACATCTGGTCCTCAGATTACCGCAAGCATATCCGCACACACACAGGTGAAAAGCCCTATGTCTGTGACACTTGCGGCAAGGATTTCATACGCTCCTCTGACCTGCGAAAGCACGAGCGGAACATGCACACCAATGACAAGCCCTTCCCGTGCGCTCACTGTGAGAAGACCTTTAATAAACCTCTCTCCCTGAAGCGTCACGAGCGCAAGCACCTGGGAGTGAGGCCTTTCTCCTGCCCCGACTGTGGGAAGACATTTGCTCTGGCCAGTCGTATGGCAGAGCACCAGAAGACCCACACAGGAGTGCGTCCGTACGTCTGCTCGGTGTGCTCCAAGTGTTTCACAAAGTCCTCCAACCTGACCGAGCACGAGGCCATTCACAGTGGAGAGCGGCCCCACAAGTGTACAGAGTGCGGCGTGTCGTTCGCCATGCCTTCCCGCCTCATTCGCCACCAGTACATTCACAGTAAAGAGAAACCCCACAGCTGCACTGGCTGCAGCAAGAACTTTAGTAACCTAGCCACACTGAAGCTTCACCAGGAGCAAACCTGTGCTGGGAGGATCTTTGTCTGTGTGGAGTGTGACAAATCTTTCCAGTGTGACGCAAAGCTTGCACAGCATATGCTGAGCCACAGCGACAAGAATGTCTGAATCTTTTTAAAGACAGGTACTGTACACCTCCATCACTGTGCTAGTACTGTTCATTTAATTTACAACCTTATATCCAAATGCAGTGGTATCAGTTTTATTGAATGATAAACTTATCAGTAATTCAGTTTCAGAGACATTGGATCCATTCAAGGTCCTAGGGCACCAGTTTATGTTAAGGTTATCATGATTGTGCCTCATGCGTTTACTATTTTATTATGCACACAGCCCCCTCTCCTCATGGCACTGGGTTGTCTCATGAGAATGTTGTGGGATGAAAGTTTCCATTAGCACAGCAGACACTGGAGCTGACAGCTTAATGCGCCAATGGTTACAAGAGCATTAGCCCCTTCTAAAGGTGTGAATATATATGCAATTAATAACATACACAATATTGCATTTAAGAGATGCAGGTGGTTTATCATGATGAATGGCATCCAGCAACGCACTAATGTATCTATGTCTAGACCATTTTGAATCTGGTGGGCAAGGTGGGACATGCTGACTGATTCAAGAAGGGATGGCACTGAGCATGGCATTTCAGAGGGCCCATCACTTCCTCACCCTGAATTTATAGATACATAGAGATTTAAATACCTGACTTTAGCATCAGTGACATTTGCCAAACATAGATGACAGCTTTGTTGTACAGTTTAGGACTGTAGGCAGCTAGTACATTATAGTACCCTGACAGATGGAGTGACAGCTTAATGTCTCAACCCTCAACCATCAGTGTAATGTTGTATATGCATACAACAAATCCACCAACATTAATGTTTTAAATGTTTATTCTCAGGTGCACTGTTTACCTTTGCCAGTTACTATTTGATTGTGGTCAGACATTTATGGTCTTGTTATTTTTTCACATGAATTTTGGACTTTGTACTTTTTATTGATGCAAGCAGCACAAATAAGAATTGCGACAACACTGTTGTCACTTGTGCTCCAACATAGATTTTGGGGTGGCAACTCTTAAGGAACACTACTGCGACCACATTTATAAACCAGTCCAGCTTTTTCTAAGTTCAGTGTAGCTTGCTAACCAGTCAGTCATGACTGCTTTTTTGCCAGGGCAATACAAAGTCAGTACAGTCCTATTATTTTGTAGTTGTGGTGCCTTCTTTTTATTTTGCTGGAGGTTTTGTTTGATAAGTGGCTTTATAGTTTAGTTCAGTATGCATCATATCATTTTATATGCAATCAAACTATTTGGGGTTAAGAAAGTGTTGTTGTTTTTTCAAGAAATGGAACTTTTGTGCAGAGGAAAGCCTAGAAGTTGGGAGCACATTAGTGAGGGTGGTTTTCAACAACTATGTTGAGCAGCACATGCAGTATTATTTGCTAAGATTTTTAAACAGTAACACACACACAGCATCTTACCTGATATAAAATGGAAATTAACCCCAAATCAAACTGCAGGAATTGTATTGTTAAGCAAGTTAAGTGCACTTATGATATCATTTACATCTACATGTGTTAGTCTGAACTTGTAATATTAATGAATTATCTGAATATTAGTTGTAAACTGTTGTTTTAATCATATTGATGAGCACAACAACCATGTTCGGTTTGCATGTGCGTCTTCTTAGTGGATTAAAGGGAACCAACAATGCAAACTTGTAATAATAAAATTTTATTGTGAAGGTGAATCTCAATAAATTTCTACCAGATGGTAATTCTTCAAAATAAAGTCATCGGGCCTTTCTTTAACTAATAATATTGTCTGCTCACTTTAAAACAAGTAGGATAAACCAAACTAATCCAACCAAAAGAACATTTAAGGAGACTTGGACATATTGAGAGATTTCGGGATGCCACTTGTCTTTCATAAAGCTATCAATTCTGAATGTTTTTATGCTCTGACACATAATTGGCAGGCAGCAGTGAGCGGTGACACACATCCTGGATATCTATGTGTGCTAGTGTGTGCCAGTGTGCCTCACTCACACTTGGCTCCTGCAGAGTAATCGTAAAAGGAGACAGCACCTGCCATGTTGTCACTTGCTCTCCACTTAGTGAGAAGCTCCCTTTGGCACCCTTATTTCTTTGCAAGACATATTTATTCAATATGTGACTTGATTTTGCTATTAAGTGAGTGGTATGTCATAAAAAACAACCACATACTGACTGTAGATAAAGTTTTTACATTTTGTAATAGTGAGAAATTACTTTGAGGCAAGAATGCACAGATAAACTGGTAGTTAATACATTTCAGCTGCTGGCACAGAGGTACAAAAAAACCATGTACATATATTGTAAAAATACATATATAAGTCACATGACATACATATACATGATATCAAAAACATGTTTACAAGGTGACAGGATAATTTATCAACTTTGTTCAAAATTTTATTCCAAGGATATATATTACTGTGTGCTTTACATACATTTTAGCGTAACCCTAACCCTCAGCACATGATGTTATCCTGTAAGTGTCTGCTGGCCGGGGGAAGAGGTATAGGACATGCTGGCTGTTTGCCTGGCCGAGGTCTTTCCCACTCTTCCCTCTCCCACCTGTCATGTGGTACCATCCATCTTGGCAGCATGACAACACTCTTCCATTTTTTTCTTTATATGTCTCATATATAATTAAAACTAAAACTATTTCACTTTACAGATTGGAAAACTAACCAAATGTTGCTTACTTTGTGCTTTAATGAACTAGCCAGGCTACAGATTCCGCTTACTCAGCTTGCAAGATTGAAGCTGGCTTCTGTGAGGCTAATAAATCACTACAGCATTAGGTTACATTTTAGCTTGGATCTCATATATGCTTGAATGTATTTTTGCATTGGCATTTTATCATTAAAATATAATGCAGTGGTACTGGTAGATTTACCCATTTTAAATATAATACCTTTATTAAATGTGTAGCGTTTGCAATATATAGCATGGATAATTATTTAAGAGTGGTCTGGGCTGTGAGAGTCTAGTGACATACTCACTGGGCACTTAGGTGGTCATTTGCACCAGCTATTTCAAACTTTTTCTGCTAGAGTATAACTTGCCTAAGTGTTGCTGGCATCAATATTTCTGGTCAGATCCATCATGCATAAATGGTTACTGAGGTCAGTTAAGATATTCCTTACCCCTAACGTATCCTGCATCCACTGGTAATTCCCCTGCTGTCAGCTTTTATGAAGCACATCTCAACTGTTTTAGCTCCCTGCAATATGAGTTACTGTGCTAGTTCATCTAGTGTATTTCTGTAGCTAACATGCAACATGATGGTGTGCAAGCTAAGGGGGTTTAAAAGGGCATCCTTAAAAAAGAAACATGGATGGTGGTGAGCAGTATGGATCTTATTGGTGTCTTTCCAAGCCCAGGTGAAGTTCTCATTAGACTTAAAGCCAACATTAATGGTTGGTAGTGCAGTATCCCGTCTTTGGTTTTAGTGGTGTCAGTGGTCCTGCGAACATAAGATTTAGATGTGAATCATTGATCGTTTAAAATGGTACCGATACTGTATATTTCTCTTAAGGAAATTTATTTTACCTGTAATACAGGCTAGTGGTGTTGACAGGGTTTCTACCCCAGCTGCTGGCCTATGTGGAATACATGGATAAATATAGTAAACTATCACATTTGCATAATTAAACGTAGGTAAAATATCACCAGTGACAGCCAAACCGCCGCAATGATTTAAATTTCAGCGCTAAATAAATGCAAGCTGCATATCATGACTGTACTTCTGCCAAATATGAAATCGAACACGCTGGTCAGCATGTGTGTTAATGGCAGCTACACAAGGTCACTGCTCCTCTAGGGGGCCCCTTCATAACATTATCAGTATGTGAAACTTGGTGACATATTTATGACTCACCTAATTGAAAAATCAGGGATGATTGAACAACACTGACATTGATCATTACAAAACTCACCTGCTTTCCTTGAGAAAGGATTGACTCCAGCTGAGGAGGGCTGGATGGATGGAAACATGCCAGGGGAGACAATAGCAGGCGGAGGAGGAGGACAGAAGTCAGTAGTGGGTGGTAGCTCCTGGGAAAATAAAAATAGTATCTTACATCACCAAATTGAAAACTTAATTATAACTGAACAGTGTAACATATATTTACTCTGACTCTTACTGTCTGAGCTGGGCTTCTCTGCTCTGAGCTCTCCTTTTGGACATCTTTGGATTTTGATTTGAACCAACCACTAAACCACCCCGTCTTGGTGCTCTGATTATAACACAGAGACAGTGAGACACATGTCAAATGATTCTAATGTGGTTTAACAGGTGTCAATATGACATGGACCTCACCCACCTGTTTAGGAGGCTCGTTGATCTGCTTGGAGGCCTCAAAACCTTGCGGGATGCTCTGCTGCATTGGCCCCTGCTGACTGATGTCGACCTCCGGCATCTGACCCCCCATCTCCAAAGGCAAATACAGACAACAACAAACATCCAGGTAACTTTTGGAAACACTTATCAATGCTCTATACACTTAAAAAGGTTAACATCTTTAAACATTCTATTTACAGTGGTAACACATTAAATCTTTTAGCAAGGAATTTAATTTTAGTAATAAAAATCTAGCAAAATGTGATTGAATCCGACCAGTAGGTTGCCATCTTTGTGTTCCCTGCCTTTTTATTAAGGAATATTACTAACTTTACTCACAGTGCCTACTACAGGGGACAACCCAGCACCTGTAGGAGCAATAAAATCAAAATATCACACAAGCTGACTCCCCACAGCCCATAGTAAATATATGAATAAAGAAAGGAATGAATGCTCTCTAACATTAGATACTCACCCTCTGCTGCTGATGGCAAATCACTCAGAGGACAATGTGGCAAGGCAGTTCCAACTTCAGCACTATCTGTGTTATGATAACTGAAGTCTTGGCTTCCAGCAACTGTAGGCGCTGGGGGAGCATAACCCACTGCTACTGGCATCAGAGGATTGGCCTGTGGCCTAAACAAAGCAACAGGGAGAGGACAGTGATAATAGCAGGGTCTTTTAGGACTGGATATCACATGTGCAGTAAGGGTTTTCATCTATGTGGTAGACATAAGTGGATAAGGCATGCTGCTGTATAATTTGTACCATTCCTGAGGTTCTCTGATGTCCCCTGACAAAGCTACCATTTCCTCGTTTCTTTCTTGAAGTTGATGTACAGGGGTTTCTTGATCCTCAGTGCCTCTGTAATAAAGCAATTCAGGCTCTGGACTGTGGATGTCATTGAACCTTGGGTCATCCAGGTCAGATTCTGTAGAAAATGAAAGCAACATTTGTTAGTACTTCATTAACATTTGTACAAGAAAGCAGGGGCAGAAGACACTACTCTCTGGTGGCAAACAGGCACCATATAGTGCATCATTAGAAAGAATGAAAGGACAAAAAATCTACCTGATAACTTTTTGTCATTGACCACAGCATGTCCCTCAGGAGGTGGATGGTATGTTTCAATGAAGTCATAACTCCCCGTCTGAGCATAATAACAAAAACAAGTTAAGACATTTATAGTTTTAAATATATGCTAACTTTAGCATGATAGATATATCATGCTCACAATTACAATGTTAACATGCTAATATTTAGCAGATGTATTGTCCACCATCTAAGTGCAGTCTGTTAGCCTGCATTTGCTAATTACCCTAAACACAAAGTACAGCTTAGGCCGTTGGAAATGTAATTAATTTTTCAGGGATTCGGCCATTAACCAAAGTATTGGACAAAGTAAAATTTTGACCTGACGATGGCACTAAATGAAAAGTCAAGGGATCAACAGAGTTATTATATTTCATCCTGCAGAGTACATAATTGTCTGTACCCTTCATGGTGGCACTACAGGAAAAGTCAGGGGATCACCAAATTCATTACACGGACTGGGTACCATGAATGTCTGTGAATGTTGTGGCAAACCATCTAGTAGATGATTAGATATTTCAATAGATAAGTGAAAACGTTGACCTGCTGGTAGTGCTGTAGCATGGGCCTGGAAATGGTTAATATAAATGGATTGCAGTTGTTAATGTTATTGATTATACCTGTGTTTGACATGTCAAAATATCTGCTGTGAAAAGGCTCTATAGTGCCAATGCTGCTAGTGTGGCTAAAAGAAGTTTTGCTACATTAAGGTAGCCATTGAAAGCCAAATAAATTTTACAAGCACAAAATGGACAACAATGTAAGCTCCACTAATGGAAACTCCATGTGAAATAAAAGACATGGAGAAGCTGATCTGAAGGAGTAACCTGTAAACTATGATGCCTGGCACGTAGTTGTTTCAGCCAGTCAGGTTCCTGCCCAGCTCCGCAAACCCCTGCTTCACTGAACTGACCTTCAGAGTGTCTCAGCCTGTCTGCCAACTGCAGGAGAAAAGATACAGACAGTACATCTATGTAGACCTTCATTGACACACACAGATGCACTTATTAAATGTGTAAGACATAGTAAGTATATTGTCTGTGGAGAAACATGTGAATACCTTAATAACCTCTTCGGTCAAGACAAAGAAAGGCTCAGTCTGTCTGAGGATCGCCTGTCCTACCACCTCGCAGTAATGGAAGGCTTGAGATGCAAGTCCACAGTCTAGAAGTCGACTGGCATACAGGAACTTATACACCTGACAACCACACAGCAATATTAAGAATCACATACATGTAAAAATTGCAATTTCTTTATCCTACATTTTTTTTAATGATGCAAATGCCTTTCTTAGACTGATGCTGGAAGGTATTGAGATCAGATGTAAATGGGAGCTACCTGAAAGGATGGGATTGAAAGGCATTTGCCCCCAAGTGTCTGGCAGTACTCATACAACTCAGTGCACTGGATGGCAAAGTTTGTGGCAAAGTATTCAAAGGACTGCCTAAAGGAGAAATAATTAAAGATGACATTATATGAGAGAAGAGCAGAGGAGCATGTAGATGATGAATAATGACAAATGATCTACTCATGGAATACAGTGAAGCACAGCAGCAAAAATCAGACCATACAGTAACAAATAATCAGATATAAATAAAATAATTTAACGAAACAATATCCTGAGGCTACAACAAGTAAGAAGACAAAACTAAGATTAAAATAAGCGGCATAAGGAGAAATCTCTTGTCTTGTGTTAATTTCTTGTAATTCTTTTTCTTTTACACAAATAGTTTCTTTCACCAGAAAATTATGTTCAATTTCAGTTTTACAATTCCATTAAATATGAAGCTGATAAAGCTGAACACCAATTAGACTGATGAATGGCATCAAGGTCCAAGCACAGCTCACCTGTGGCTGCTGCCTAGAAGTACCAGTCTCGCTGCCTTCTGCATGAACACCCCAAAGGGAACACTGGCTGTCAGGTAGCAGACGTGGGCGGCATGTATGAGGCCTCTGGAGGCTGCATGCAGAAGAGAAGCACAAAACAATCACCTTGTATATCTATGCAGAAACAGTATCACAACCTGTCAGTCAGTCAGTGCTTCCATACCTAGTGTGTCCCCCATGGTGATGATGGCCTTCTGTTGGACGGCAGGATCTCCCGTCTCATTGGAGAGCATAACGGCCAGATGGGGCCTCCAGTCACCCCACTTTTCATTTCCACAGCACTGGGCACAAAACATCACTATCAAAACTCTTCATGCTTAATAAGATACAGACTGACATCTTTAAAATACAATTTAAATTGTAAAGATTGGGATGTATGAACAGCTATGTTCTAGGTGTTTTACCGTGGCCACAGAAGGGATTCTCCCGGACAGTAGTTGGAAGATAGTCTGAAGGGGATCACTGGCTGTTAGCTGGCCTGTGAACCTACCAACAGAGCCTTTGTGTCATTGTATATCTTAACTAAGGCTTTATTACATGCCAGAAGCCAAATTCTGTACTAAAACAGAACATTTAAAGAGCACCTCTGCTGTAGGCAGGCTCAGAACCATACACACACAGACAAACAGGCTGAGAAACAGCTTTTTCAGGCTCCCTTCCCAGCCCCAACAATACAACCAAACCCCTGTCTCCAAGTGCAATACCCAACTGCTGCTAATGCAAATAAGTGAAATAACTGTTTAACTGTTTGTGTCCCACATATTGTATTTTATTTTTACATTGCCTATATATGATTATATATCTCACACACACACACACACACACACACACACATATATATATATACATATACATACATACATATACATATATATATACATACACACACACACACACACACACACACACACACACACACACACACACATATATATATATATATATATATATATATATATATATATATATATGTTGCTAAGTGGATTGTTGTCAAACCAAGTTTTGTTGTGTGTAACATGCAATGACAATAAAGCATCTATCTATCTATCTATCTATACACACACACACATACATATATATATATATATATATATATATATATATATATATATATATATATATATATATATATATATATATATATCTGATAGCTCATGTTCTGCCCTTCTTGTCAATCACAAATAAAAATCAGTCTGGCTATCTGTTAGCCCTCCCCCACACATTCCTCCAATGACACCCAGACATATGCTGCTGCTGTGGGACATACTGCTCATGCCAAAATAGTCTGTAAAATGGATTGGGTTACATAATAAATAGTACACAAAAACTACAGTTTAGAGATAAAGTATAAACATTTTACCATATTAAACATGGGGCACTCACTCAGGACAGTTCTCCAGTTGGAAAGGGTCAATTCCTAATGACTGGTGTGTACAGATTAAAATGCTTTAATTGAATGTACTGTATGTCAAGCCAGGTGATTTACACTTTCAGCAAAGTGTTAATGGTCTCTGGTATGTACTGCAATAAGACTACCCTGTGCAAATTATAAATAACTCAGAAGCAAATGTGAGCCCTGAAAAACAAGGTAGCAAGTAATGACATTTTGTGAGCGCAAAGAAATAAATGAGTTTCCACCTTTGACTACTTGCAGGACAAGTACATATTACAAATAGTATCAATAAACAAACTACATCATACATATCACCTCATGAAATGTTTTGGGTTTTTTTTGAAAGAGGCCAAGTTGAAATATTCCAGAGGTTTTATCTCTACTTGCTTTCATTAATTACCTCCTGTAAATTCTAAATAAAGCGCTTTATTTTTGGACACATGGCTGTAGGAAAGTCACGAGACTTGTTAGACGGAGTAGGTGTCCTGTCTTTTCCTTGCCATGTGTTACACAAGTCACAAGTATAAGCAGCCAAATGCTATAGGATATGATGATGAGGAGTGTGATCAGTTGATTTAGTTTTATTTACTGAATTGTCTCATCATCTGTTCAGAACAGGGACATATTGATTGAAGATGCAATTATACCTGAAAAAAATCATGATCATTAAGTTCCACAAATTGAAAGAAACTAAGAGTCTAAAGCCACGCTAGTGGCTCTGTGACAGTCTACTTGGGCATTGCAATGCTTTTAGCTAAATGCTCACATCTGCATGCTAACATGCTCGCAATGACAATGCTAAGAGGCTGATGTTAAGCTGGTATAATGTTTACCACCTTAGTTTGGTTTGTTAGCATGCTAACATTTGTTAATTAACACTAAACAAAAAGTGCACCTTATGCTGATGGGAATGTCACTCGTTCAGCAGGTATTTCATCATGAATCAAAGTATTAGACAAATGTACATTTTGACATGATGATGGTGCTAGCGCAAAAGTTAAGGGATCACCAACAATTCCTTCTGAGGGGTACTTAAATGTTTGTACCAAATTTTATGCCCATCCATCCAATAATTGTTGAGACAAAAGTCCTGCAAATTAAACGACCACATAGGTCGTCTCCACCATGGACTCCAGAACAACCCATTGAAGCATTTTCAGATCAACCCATTGGAGCGTAATATGCTGCTTTCCAAAATAGAAGCATAATATACTGATTTCGAAAAATGGCTAAGTCCCGTTTTTGCCTTTTTCGCATCTAACTAAATATCTAGCCATCCACCCAACACACCTCCTCCTGAGAAGGAAGACACCTTGTATTAACGCCATCTGAACTGCATCACTTCCTCAGGTCATAATCACAAATGGCTGCTAGACAGGCTTGTTGAGACATTCCACTCAAAACCACAAATGTCAACCTCATGGTGACGCTAGAGGAAACATCAAAGAATCCCCAAAGCCAGAGGGTCTTATCCCCTGGGGATTACGATTGTCTGTACAAAATTTCATAGCAATCCATCCAATAATTTAGTTCTGTCTCGAACAAGAGGGTGGACAAACCAACCGACTGACATTACCATGCCCAGAGCCCTGCCCCTAGCATGGCTAAAAATCACACACAGGAAGCTGAGGATGTACTCCAAATACAAGTGACAGAAATACTGTCCATATTTGCTTGTAGCTGTAACTTAAGTTTTAAGCAGACCACAAGTGTCAGTGGGAGCATTTCTTCACAAATTACCACTCATGTGTGGAATTGTACACTGATTTCTTGCAGCTGTCATGTCTCAAATTACTTTGCTTTTCTCACCTGTTCAGCACAGTGGTATAGGACCTGTTGTCCATTTTGCTGGCCAGAAAAAGTGCGTGCCCCCAGAGGCCGTTGCTCATAGCTGAGTCCAAGGCCTCCTGGAAATCACATGAGAAAGTGTGAGTGGACAAACATTCAGATCCCAGCACAATATGAGATCTATGAAAATTAGTATTAATAATTGTTGTAATAAAGGTTGTCCTCCTGTGAATGACCCAGGCACAACTTTGAGCCACATTGTTAATGCCGACCTGTGGTTATAGCTTTCAGATCACACCAATCAGTTATATCCTTTGACACAACAATACTGTGCCAAAATACATCATTCCTTATTTTTTACAGCCCTGCCCTGAGGTATCTGTTTTGGAGGACAGTCTGTCACTATGTATGAATATTAATATGCTACTCTAAAGATTTACAGTATATTATGACATTTGCTGTAACACTGAGATGACTAAAAGAAGCTAAACAGAACATCAGATGATTAGATGTAGAAACCTTCTTTCTTCCAGCCAGCAGCAGTTGGGTATAGCTCTGCAGGGCCTTCTTAGAGCTCTCAGAGCTGAAGCTGGTGCAGTTTCCTGTGAGCAGGTCATCTCCTTTGCAGGGTGGTGTTTCAGCAGTTGTGCCCTCACTGAAGTCAATGAGTGTAGGAGCATCTGACTCCCAGCTTCCATCTGAATGTGAGCCCTGCATAAGCAGCTCGGCAATATCTGACCCAACTATTTGCTGAAACAATGGAAATATAAGTGAGAATTGTATTGAAAAACATGATGCTGATGATTACTTTGATGGCTGTTTGATGGCAAGCCAAATGTGTATTAATTCTACACAATATTAAGACATGACCCACTCACTCCATTCTGCCTGCACAGCAGTATCAGTAGATTCCACAAGAGGGCAGCAGAGTTCTTATCATGCAGTTTGTCATCTCTCATGCAGGCGCCTGCCCTCTGGTGGGCAAATTCTATAGCATCTACTTTGTGCAAATCCTCCCTTCAAAAACATGAAAAACTGTCAAATACACTCAACATTCAGACATTTAATTTGAGATATAACCTTTTCTTTGTCTGAAGAGGGCAAGTAAATAATTCAGACATCCATGACATCCAGCAGATGGAATTCTGGTGGTGAGTAAATATTATTTGATAAGATAATTTAGTAGTGAGCATTTTCAGTTTCATAATTGCAAAACAAATGGCAAAATCAATACCTAGTTAAGGGCCCAGGGAAGTTTCTCATCTCCTGCTGTTCCTGTGTCTCACTCAGGATGACCTGTGGAAAAATAAAGATGAAAAAGCCAACAGAAATACAGAATGAGAAATGTATGTACCAAACAATGCTAATAAACAAATTAAGTGATTCAAAATGAGTGTGATCACTGCCTGTATTCTGTCCCGTTTCAAGGAATACATTGTAACTATCTGGAGGGAGATAGTCTAGAAGTGGCTACCAAATATTTAGAAATGACTGTTAACTTTATGAGCTCCTGACCTTACCTGACCTCCTGTAAGGTCACACATTAAAGGTCTCTTTGTACCACAAGGTGACAGTGGGAGAGGTCTCAGAAAGGAAAGTGACAAATTCTTAGAGGTTATACCAAGTAAAAAGAACACAGGATCTTTAATGATTTTAGTTTTAACACGCCATCTAGCAGCTCTGTGAGGCTGTACTATTGGCCAAAAGCACATTAAAATGCTCACTGCGACAGTGACAACACTGTCTAAGTTTAGCATGTCACCATGCTAACATTTGGTCATAAAGGACAAATAAGAAGTTTGACCTGATGGTGGTGCTGGACGAAAGGTCGACAGTTACAGGCCACATTTATTACAATTAATTTGGAGCTGAACATGGATGTATGTGCCAAATTTCATGGCAAATAATCTAAAAGTTGCTTAGACATTTCACTGAAAACTATAAATGTTTACTTTCTGATGGAACTAAAGGTAAAGTCTGGGGCACCATAGTCATTAGAGTCTATCCTCTGGGCATCATGGATAACTGTACCACATGTCATAATAATCCATTCAATAGTTGTTCAGATGTTTGATTGAAAAACAAAAATGTCAGCCTCATGGTGGGGAATAGAAGAGTCCAAAGTGCCATCATTCAAAAACGGGTTAGATTTATTAATTAGAACATCATATGAGATAATGTTATTAAAACAGACAAGAAAAATGAGAATTATAAAAGACTATGGAATAAATTTACATTACATTTAAAGGGAACAAATTTAACTTCAATCAATCTGTATGGTTAAGTCAGTTATGTTTGTGTTGGACTTTAAATATATACAGTATCACATAACAGATAACAGTGGACTAATGAAGTTTAATGTGGGTTAATGAATTGTTATCCGGGTACATTATAGAAAAAATGATAAGCAGATCCATAATGGCATATGTGTGAGGTGTATAAAATGAAGGAGTTATATGTAATCTGTAATTTTGTTTGTTTTGTTCTCCTCAGTCTATCACATGTAAAGACTGTGCTAACATAGTAAACACCCTCTTGCTGTCTATATTTTCACTGTAAAATTCCCTCTCCCATTTACATTTGATATTATATGTATACACTGGTTGAGTTTGTGGCATGTAGATGTGAGTAAAAGACATGAAATGGGAAGTGTTCTATCGCTCCAACAGGAAAGACTAATTCAAAGGGACATTGTGTGCATTAATAAAGAGATGAATTTGCAAGTCCCTGAAGAAAGATGCTCCTTCTGTAAACCAAACTTACTGAAGTTGGAGAAAAGACACACGAGTATCTACTTTAATGTCATCAGTGCATGCAAATGTTGAACCTACTTCTAGACTGTGGATTTCCAGCTGGCTGACATTCTCCTGCGTGGAAAAGCCTGGAGTGACCCGTATCAGCTGGCCTGCAGGTCCAAAGCTGACAACCGCATGAGGGATTGAGTACTTCAGAGGAGCCGACATCTGACACACAGCTCCATGCTCTGAGGAGATGTGTCATTATGAACACTACGTAAAGTGAACCTGAGAGAAAACAGCTTTAACTGTATACTCACCTGCATCAGATGTGTGAGCAGGTTGTGGGCCAGGGTCATTGTGTTCAGCTCCATTTATGTATTGACTCAGTTCATAGCTGCTGGATGATAACCCTGAGTTTTTGGAACTTTCTAACGTCCCATGGTAATAAGAGGAAACCTCTTCGTTCTCTCTGGAGGGATTATCCTCGTAGTCATAGACATTATGCTGGGAGTTGTCTCTCCCTTGGTCATACCTGGAAGAAATAAAAAAATAATACATTTTGATATTTTCTATTGGTGCCATGGATATACAGTGAATGAACCTGTGATTACATCATGAAAACATTTGCTTTTGATACATGTGCAGAGTATCAGCTTTGTCTTGTCAAGACAAAACCCTCTTGCACACAGATATGACAATGCAGGAAGTTGCAACAAGCAGTATGTTTGCAATAAATGAGACTATGGACATTATCATTAACAGCAATAGCTTCTGTGTCTAATCAAACACAGACAAAAATGCTCAATGAAAGCTGAAGTTCATTAAGGTACTTAGTCACTAGTCATTTTTGTATTCTCCAAAACACTGTGTATTGCTGATTTGTTCAGGTTATTCTTAGGTCTTCGCTGGTGAACAAGGGTGATGATGCCTTTGTAGGTAAAGCCACTGCCTTTAACTTCTTAATTTAATGTGCCATTGTATGATCACAACTTGGACAATTCTTCCCCCAATTTGATTTCAGACCAGTCAAGCCAATGGTTGCATGGTAAGGAGTTCAACCAAAGTGTAAAATACAATCATGACACAGGAAAGGACAACAATATAAATTAATTTGCAAAGGTGGAACATTCTTCAAGAAGGCACCGCATTGATATATAACTTATAATACTTCAGCAAGTACATTTCACTATTACTCAATATGCATACATTCATACATTAATGTAAAATGTGCATACTGATTATTAATGTATACTTGTCTCCCAGACGAGTGTCATTACAAAGATTAAAGATCCTCTGATTCCTATTGAGGCCTTTATATCTTCCAGTGACTTTTGGGTTTTCCAAAACCATTAAATTTGAATTTGAAATCTGCTTACTTCTCTCAATTATAAATCTGTAAAGGAGTTGATTGTCACAGAGGTAGAAACTTGTGGTTCACCTGTATTCCTCATTGTAGGAGCTCCCTGGGTGTTCCTGGTTGTATGCTCTTTCATGGTAACGCTCTGTTCTCCATGAGTCTTGGGGCACCCACTGGCCAGCATCTTAATGATCAGAGTAACAAACCATCTCATTAAAGGGCCGAGATGCCTACTGATAGAAGCTTTGTTGCCTGACAGAGTTGTGTAGTATCACTGCACCTGGTCGACCCTGCTGTCCACTGTAATAGTCATGGTCATAATAACCGTAGTTCTCCCTGTAGTCCCAATGACTGTTGGGTGGATAGTCATACCCATGCCTGAAAACAAATCAATGCATTAATTCATTTTCTTCATCTGTTCAGTCCTTCCATTCTGACATTGCACTTGGCAGCAGGAAGGGAAATATCAACCCCACCCCACATAGGCTACACGGTTAAAAAGTTGAGACTGTGCTTCTGCATCACCATGCTGTCCCCAAATCCATACACCATACCATAAAGTGTTATGACTTTAATCAGATTGATGTTTATTGCATTGCATACAGAGAAATGATCATTAACTTATTCCTAATGTTGAGTTGCAATCACTTTTGCACAATTGATAAAATAAGAACAATTAAAATGAATGACTGGAGATAGCTTATATTCACCTGGACTGGGGTCTTTGGTGTTCTGGTCGCCCATAGTTATAAAGATACTGCTGAGTGCTGTAAGGATACTGGTCCAGTCTGGCAGGAGGACTGGTTAAATGAGCCCTGTAGCGAGGATCAGCATGAGCCCAGTGCCTGTCCCTCTCTCTGGGATCTGGTGGTGGGTAGCTCTGGTCCCTGTCCTGGTGAGAATACCGCTGGTAGTCCTCTTTGTCTTTTGATCTGTGGGAGTGACGGCCAGACTGGGGCCGGGGGTGAGATCCTCTGTGATCCATGATGACCTCCTTCACACACGGCCGGCCTACTTTAACACCTGAGGTAAATAACGGGAAATTTGCATTGTCTAGGAATGTAAAATCCGCCAAAAAAATCAACACAAAGAGAAGGTTGCTTAGGTACTTACGGCTCACACATGCCACACGCAGTCAAAGTACATCCACAACTGCCACATCATTTCACAGGAAACTCACAACATGAGCTGATAACGAGTCAACATGATAACGGGAGGATAAAGTTCACAAAATACGGAGATCCATGTGTGTTGTTGCTGCACTGAAAACCAAAAACCAGAAGACAGTATTCTTAAGAGAGAAAAAAAACTTACTAAAAGACACTAATAATAAAAGAATCAAATGCATGCTACTCAGGGTATGCATGTGCATAATCCCTGATCTCCGTCTTGTTTGCGTTGTGTCTCCAGCCTGTGTGTCAATGAGCGGAAAGTAAACAGTGGAGCACGCCCTGAGGAGTTTGACAGCTGCACTGCCAGACGCCTGGAAAAGAATAAATCACGTCCAACTTCATGCTAATCAGAACAACAAAATTACTGTACGCCTTGTCTGTGTCATATCCTCATGAGTAACCGCGTCCTCGGATAGTAGCCTACATGAGGAAAAACAGTAGCCTACAACTCTTAAGTCTTGCCACGTTGCCGGTAGAGAAGATGCAGCAGATCCTCACAGTTCAGTTATTCAGAGTCTGCTGGTCTCAGGTCAGCTTCAGGGATGTTTTAGGGACTCAGTGGGGACGGAAACTGATTACTGGTCAGATCTGCATGTTTCTTCTAGTAAAACGCGTTCATCTGAAATTCCCACCAGAGGCGCTCTAACCCTTTTTATAGTGTGTTGAAGTAATTCAAGCTGCAACTTGCATTGAAAGTCATTTATTGTCTACATAGTCTATTTCTTATACTTTTGTTCATGCAAATTATTTTTAATAAGTGAATAGAATGGGTGTTACCTTTTAAATAGAACAATATAACCTAACGCTTTGTACTATATTACATTTTACACTTACTTCTATCTTTTTTACTCTTTACAGTGTGGATACTTTTCTTTTTTCCCGGATTCTCATGTTTCACAGAACACATTTTGACGTATCACAGGTGTTACTAATAACACTAATGACAGCTCTGAGGGTTCCACTGAAGCAGCTAAATGTGATTCAGCCATCAGTCATTTTATTATTTACGCCACTGCTTCTCCTACTCTGACGTGACAAAAGGCACTCAGTGAAAAAGGACTATTGCAACATATTTCATATCTCATGTTTCATATCCACTTTACAATACTACTTACATTCGACTGCTGACTGCACTGTGCACACTTTGCTATTTTCTTTTGCTTTAATTTTTTTAAATAATGTTCCTGTTTTAAAAATTGCATGTAAAATGATTTTTTTTCCTAATTTTTCTCTACTTAGTTATGCATTGATTATAGAGGTTATGGACATGGTAACTAAACATTTCACTGCACACTCTACTGTGTAAGATTGTGTATGTTATGAACTGATCATCTTTATGCCAAAATTTTTGGTGTGGATTTCATACTTTTTTAGTCTTTTTCAAAGTCTAGATGAAGAGGAGGACATGAAGTTCAAGGCTGTTGAGATTGTTGTATTTTTGAACCTTTATACTGTCATAAAGTTTATTGGAGTGGAATGCCATTTCAAACCATGCCTTTAATAGAAGATAGATGTCTAATAATAATCATTTCTGCAATAATAGGCTAAGTGTGGTCCAGTAAGAGACATAAATATGTAATTGTTTACACCCATTTCATTATGATGTTTGTTTTGAAGAAGAAGGGAGATTAAGCACAAAATGAGGACAGCCCATTTATCAGATATGGAAGTGCAATAAACTATAAAAAGTAACAGACTTTTAATGACTAACTTTGTTTACACTTCATGTGCTGCCTGCTACAGAGACAAAATACATTCAAAATATAATTTCAGTTTCAATTCAAATTTGAATCAGAGCCATTATGAGCTGTGAGACGTTAGTTAGTTTCCTACATTTTACAGCATCGCCCAGAAAACCCCTGAAGACATTGCAGTTGTCACAAACAGGCTACAGTATATTGATTTATGTATTCTTTTTGCAGTTACAGCAGACAAAGCATATACAAACCAAATGCCATAAGTAGGACTAAATGGACAAATTTAAAGTATATATTGCACTAGGGTGCAATATACACCTAAAACTGATTACATGTGGCCTTGTTATCAATCAATGGAGCTCCACTGTTATTAAAACATTTTTTACATGAAATGTGCTGTTACAGCCGCTGGGTGTCGCTATATTCCAAGGACGAGTTGAGAATGAACTGTATATGTGACCAATGGGACCGGTTTATGCAAATGAGCCCTGAGCAGCAGAGGCTTTACTACTGTGAACACAGCAGTCAGTCAGCAGTCACACAGCAGGCAGACTTCACTCTGGACATAATACGACATCAAGCCGCTCGGATGTGCAATATGACTTTAGAAGAAACCAGTGGAGAGAGTTCATCAGAAAGGTTATTATTATTATTATATTTTTACCCACTTTGCTCCTCGGTGGATTTTATCCTGGCTGTAACTTGTTTGTGTGTGAACTTCACCGTCGACTGTTTTTAAGGCTCTTGGGTGGAAGAAACGTTGCAAAAGCGTGGACTTGGACCTGTTTTATTTTACTTACTATTTGAAGTGAAGTGTATCTCATATAGTTAGTTTTGACTGTCTGTCGGCGTTGTTTGGTCTCACCTGCTGGAACGTTAGTTAACACAAGTGCAACGTCCAGCTAGCGTCAAGTTGGTCTGCTGAAAAGCTTTGGTTATGCTAGTTAACACCGTTAATGTATGTAGCTGTATGTGTGTGTGTGTGTGTGTGTGTGTGTGTGTGTGTGTGTGTGTGTGTGTGTGTGTGTATGATAATCTAACATGTACATATTGCTAAATTTGGTCCAGTGTATAAGCCATGCAACGTTACATCATTAACGAAATTATCATCCATCTCATATGAATAACATTGGATATTCTGGGCTTAAATTATTAATTGAATTTTTAAAAAAAAACTCTTATTGGTGTTGTGTGTTTTGCTAGTTTCATTTTGAATAAATGTCTTAAATGTGTGTTTCCTCAGGATGGAATCGGTGGCCAAAGCATTAGAGGAGGTGCTGAGCTCTGCATTGCCTCAGGGTTGCATCACTGTTGGAGTCTATGAGGCAGCAAAGTCACTAAATGCGTAAGTTTAAAAATAACATCACTACTGGAGCTCAAGTAAATCCGGTTTAAAACAAAAGTGAGATATACTTCTTTTCCTTTTTCTCACAACTTTTATTGTGTTGCTCTTAGGGATCCAGACAATGTGGTGTTGTGTCTGCTGGCCACAGACGATGAAGAGGATGTGGCTCTCCAGATTCATTTCACCTTAATCCAGGCATTCTGCTGCGAGAATGACATCAACATCCTGCGGGTGAGCAACATGAGGCGTCTGGCAGAAATACTCGGTGGAGTGAAACCGGGAGGGGAGCCCATGGACCTGCACTGTGTTCTAGTGACTGTAAGTGTCATTGCTCATAACTGTTTACTAAAGGACTGCCGTATATTGCTCACTTCCCTTAATTAAGGAAAGAGAGTCACCCTCACTTGGGCATGTGCCACTTTTTATGCTAAGGCTTTCTCAATGCCATAGTCAGTACTCGTAAGGAACTGTTGCTTGCAGTGATTGTGCAATATGAATTGTTGCAGTGTTTGCACATTTCATAAATCAGCAGATGGTAACTGCTTTGCCACTTCTTCTGCAGAACCCTCAGTCGTCACTGTGGAAAGACCCTGCATTGAGCAAAGTGAACAGATTCTGCAGAGACAGTCGCTGTTTGGATCAATGGGTGCCTGTCATCAACCTGCCTGACCGATGAAACCTGCTTGGATTTTAAATGTATTGTGTGCATTTTGGGGAAAATAACTGCACAAGACCTGTGTTAATGTCTGTGTTGGACTCCTTTGGAAGGGCCCCAGAGAGAGAGAGAGAGAGAGAGAGAGAGAGAGAGAAAGAGAAAGGAGGAGCAGAAAAAAAAAGAACACAAGGAAGAGAAACGTTCCAACAAATATTACCAGGTCAGGGTGAACTCGTGGGCCAAGGAAGAGTGACTCAGCAGTCTGGGTTACAGGATTTCCAATGAATGACTGCGCCTTTCTCTGCTGAGAAAGAAGCCTTTACAGGAAACTGAATCATGTGAGCAGACAAGCACACGTGGTGGTGAGCACAGGCGCAGGACTGGGAAAAGCAGACAGAGAGCCTCAGTTGACAAGACTCCAAGAACTGGACCACGCTGGAAAGGACCAGTCAGAGCTCTCAGCTTGAAGAATTCCTCATGAAAATTCGACCAAATCCAAGCATTTCTTTAACAGCACATTTTATTTAAGTATTTAAGACTTGTCACTTTGATAATTCAAAAGGGAATGTTTTCACAGTTTATTATTATTATTTTAAGGGCAATGCAATGTTCTGACTTGTCCACTAACTGATGTTTCTATGTGTTATTAATTTAATGAATTATATTTATTGTGCATAGTTCATGGATTTTGTTAAGTTGAATGAAATAAAAACAAAAACAAAAACAAGCAACAGTTCTCAGGGTTTTGCCTCCATGATTTCCAAGTACAACAGGTTTAGCGTGCTCTTAGGAAGTCACACAGTGCCGTGAGGAAGAGTGCATGCCTCTGGTGCCCACAGCCAGCACACATGAAGCTCTACATGTTGCCCCACAGGGTTTTGTTAAGTCCTGGCATGTCACTGAGCAGGTTACAATGTCTACTAAATACATTTCTAGCCTATTCTGCAGCTTTCATTTCTTGGACAAAAAACCAAGATACTGTTTTGTTTTTCTAGGTAGTCTTAAAATGATCACCACCCTTTATCTTGAACTTAAAGTTAAATATACTGCTGTTTACAGCTTAAAATAGTAACCTGTTCTGGTCTAAATCTGTCACCGGCATGAGATTATTTGAAATCAGCTTTACTCCTGCATGGAAACTGTAGTAAAATGTGACCTTTTGCACATTTTGGGGATCTAGTTACACTACGAGGAGGAGAATTCCCATTGTAGTTGAATCTGAGTGGGACGGGGCACATCGTGACAGCTCATTCTTCACAGCCCTCTGAATCTATGCAATCAGGGCTAAATTTACTGCTGAGTGGATTAAAAATAGCAGAGAGGCAAGAAGGGGGAAAAAAACACGTTGAAGACCCATTGCGGTCGAAAAGAGAAAACCAGAAATTATTGGTGCTTGCACAGAGTGGGGAGGGACAAAGCCCTCTACACAGAGGGTCATGGGACAATGGGTGCATGAGTCAGGGCTATTCAGGTCTCCATTGCTAGAGCTGTACAGTACTTTAACTTAATGGCTAAAAATAGCCCTGTGAATAGAGGCGTTCCCCATGACCACTGACACACTGACAATAGTAGCACGTCTAATTAACAGGCAGTGTGCGCAGAGAGACTGACCAGCTGCAGAGATGTCAGTGTGCAGCCGGGGATATGAAGGGGGCAACAAGCCTCTGTGGTGTTGCTATCAGGTGGTGGATAGCAGATGGAGATAAAAAAAAATTGGGTCAAAATGCAAGACAGATGAGAAGCCTGCAGTGAATGCAGGGCGTGACAGAGTGGCCTGAGGGTTAGTGGTTGTGTTAAATTCAAGTTAAAGAATGTAGTTTTCAAGTGAGATAAACAATGTGCACAGAGGTTAAATCGTGCAGATTTCACTGTACTCTGGAGGAGATATGAGAATAGAGATATTAAAGCTAAAGGTTAGATAAAGGTTCAGGACAAAAGGCAGCAACAAAGGAAAAGGAGAGGTTGTCTGCACACTGAATTTTGCATGCTCCCAATTTCTTATTAATGCAATGTTTCAACCTGCAAAGTCTTTGTCAGACAAAAAAGGCACTCCTTTTCCACTGATATTAGAGTCTCTTCAGTTCCACAGGCTATGGCAGAACACTTAAAATTTTCCAATGCCTCTGCAGTTTTGGTGCTGTCTTTCTTCAGGGAAGTTGCAAATCAGCAGAACTAAAACATTTTCAGTACAAAGAGCACACTTGGCTTCTTGATGAGGCACAATAAAAGGCCAAAGTAAAGGTGGAAAGTGGAATGGTCCTTTGAAAGTGGAGCAGAATGAAAATAAAATAGTACCTACCAATTTGATCATTAAAAGGGTGAAACAACTTTTTTCTTTTCTTCTTCCTGTCACACAAGGAGGGGCCACCAAAAGTAGGTGAGATATTGGAGATACTGGATTATTGGCTTATCCTGGAGCTTCTTCACTGCGCTGACAGGTAACACAATCACTGCAAAATGAAGCTGCTACAAAGCCGGTCCTATCCATCATCTGACTCCAGTGAGGGTTACATCAATGTGGGTCAACAAATATGGCCTGACCTGATTGTGGATGTAACATCACACCTGGGGAAACGGAGAAAGGAGAGAAAGGGCTACTTGGAGAAGAGGGGATTATTGCATAACAGGCTGGCCATGGCTCTGGGGCAGAGAGACACCTTCACTGAGAAATTAGAGCAAACAAGAGTGTTTATGTGCTCCTGACCTGATACTAGAGATATTCATCCACTTGTTTGAACTACCTGTGATTTCAACAAAGAAATGACAATTAGTTAACAACAGGCCTAGTTAATGACTGCTTGCACTAATGAATGTAAATAAGGTCAAAGTGGTTTTGGCAAGGTATCTCTTACTACCCTCAAAATACAGACTGTATGTCATGAAAACAGCAGAAACTATGTCATATTTGACAGTTACTTGTTATTTAATGTTGGATGCTTATGTTTCTTGACCATAGCCAAAAGACCAAACATACACACACACACACAAACATTTCAAAAACAAAGACATATGTATTTAAAAGCAAGTGGTATGTTGAGTATCAAGTTTTTCCCATGTGAACACTTACAGGAAGCCATGCCTCAGGGGCTGTACACATTAGTCGTGTAGTTAATGTGGCCAGGAACAAAAAGATGAAACTGGCTGTGTCAGATTCTTTGTCACCATTTCACCTCAATCAAATGTGATACACAGTGCTCTATGTGCCAAGAAATTCCATTTTAGCATTAATTGATTAGCCTTTTGGTAATAGTGTAATAAGCTGTAAACACAACATTAAAGGGTGGGTTCACAGTGTTTCAAGTCTGTCTTAAAACAATAGTCAGCTGCACAAATGGACATTGAAATAGTTTTTTTTTTTTTTGCCCCTAATCATTCCTCCTGTTCATACTGACCTTTAGAGGATCCCTTCATAATGCACTTACAATGTAAGTGATGGGGGACGAAATCCACATCCCTCCTGTGCAAAAATGTATTTAAAAGTTTATCTGAAGCAAATATGAATCTTCAGCCATCCAAATGAGTGAAATCAAGTAGATATCTTTCAACATTAGTCTTTTTAGTGCTTTAGTTGCTAATTTTGTTAGTCTGTGGTATAGTACTGGACAGGTAGCATATATCAAGTTTATCTGAGCTTTTTCTGCTGAAAAATATTGAGAGTGGTGAGAGTGAACCAAACAGTAACGCTAACAGCTGTAAGACCAAAACATTGAGCTGAAAGATGCTAAAATGCTTTGTAGAACTGAGGGGAACTGCAGGGTTGGATGATAATGCTTTGTGTGTTCTTCACTACAAACAATCTCTTTCA
The DNA here is from genome assembly GCF_963924715.1 of Thunnus thynnus. NCBI lineage: Eukaryota > Metazoa > Chordata > Actinopteri > Scombriformes > Scombridae > Thunnus > Thunnus thynnus. Next base: position 30,158,425 of record NC_089524.1, on the reverse strand, counting down.
CATTATATGTAGTAAGTTGACCCATTGTTTATATAAAAATATTGATTAATGCAGTTTTAATTCATATGTTATCATTTTTGCTTAAAGATGACCAGAAATCTTGTTATTTCACATCCAAACTAATCAGTGACTACATTCAAAACCCTCTTCATCACCAAATAGGTTTGAATGAAACTCATCACATATTTTGGCTTAGCAACCGAGACTGTCAAAGTATCTGATTTCCATGTAAGAGTTAGTTCTTCTTTCTAACTTTACATTAGTTAAATAAATCATAAGAATGACTTGTTTTCTATATGTTTATTTGCATTTACCACAAACAGGTAAAGGCAGTGTGACACAAGTTGTTACCTAAACTTACAATGTGTGAGAAACCACAGACACTGTCACTGTTTTCTAACAAAAACAAAGATTTACAGGTAAAAAGCAACCAAATACATCCATAACTAAAACAACACATTCAGTTTTAAGTCAAAGGGTTGAATTAATGTCGGAAAACACAAGTTTAAAGATGAGGTTTGACTGAATTGGTACAGTCCTGTAAAGTACATTAAACAGTTACAAGCTAGCACATACTGCGGTACACGGACATACAGTGTTTTACAATATTTAACGACATAAGGGAGATATAGTGATGCAATGTATTACTGAACGTGAGTCATTTTGAAATAGGAAGTCATACACAAAGTTAATATCCAATAGTAAGATACACTCCCTTCAACTAAAGGGCCTTCATTCTTCACAGTATTAGACAACAGCACTTGTGACTAAAAGGTAGTCAAGAGGTTGAAGCAGGATCACTTCATTAAGGCCCTGGCTGGTAAAATTGCAAAATTAGTTGCTTATGTTTTCCATGAGCACCAACACACAAATGACACACAGTCACAGCTATACACCGCCCGTCCTAATAAACATACTACAACATAATAAAATCAAAGTAAGGTTTAGAGCAACTGTAAACGTGGAATGTTTCAAACTCAAGAGTATAACAGTCATCTGGTGTTTACACGTTTAAAAGTGCCTGAATAACACAGTAATAAGCCTCAGCTCTGCAGACAGAACAAGAGAAACTGATGGGAAAAAATATAAACTTTTGTAGTGTTGTGAAGTGTAAAAGTGACATTAAATAGGTAGATCTGATATGATGGCACACACTGGTCTTGAATCTTTTTTTTCAGCATGATGGCATCATTGTGAAATATTTAAATGAAGGAATACCTTGTACAGTTATCTCAAAAGTTCATATTCATACTTTTATGTACTCTATGTGTTGTACATTCTTTTGTAAAGTAAATGGATGGCAAAATGAGTAAAAAAATTCAGACTTTCTTGTCAGGACAATTAACTCATCTGATATTAAACTTCACAATATAGACGTATTCTTCAAACAGTCAGCTTGATTTAACACATTTAATAGTTTTGCTTTGGATGCCAATAAAGTAAGAATCGAAAGTTATATAACAGGGGCACATTTCTGGAATGCAGCTATCTAGGATTGTGAAGGAAAGTTTCAGAAAACAAAAATGCAGTGTCAACCCGTCCCAAAATCCTGGGTCTACACTGAAATTGTACTACACTATAACCTTACACTGTCAAAAGAAATTAATATCCTAAAAATAAAAATCAAATCAATGTTTTAAGTGAATTGTGTGTCACTGGAAAGATTAAATTATACTTGAAGGGACATTTTGAACCAATTTCCTGACCATAAAAAGGTGAATTGTTTGCACTTTGTGTGCTCGTAAAACATTTTAAGAGCCAATTTCTAAAGACTATTATTGCTGACTGTGACTAGATGACATGATGTAATGCAGGAGCTGTGCATTACTGGCAATGGACCCCTGCCCGATCTGTCTGTCCTCCTGTGGTAGAAAGCACAGTTTACCCGTCCAACGACAGGATATTGTTATCTCGGGTGTACATTATCAGTAGCACACAAACTGCAACAACTGTTTCCTCAAGCAAGGCTGATGAAAGTAAGAGGTGAAAGCTGAAAGCCTGAGTCTGATTGGACCAGCATGATTGAGGGGGCTTGTTTATGCACGCTGTGATAATTAGAGAGTTGGGAAACTCTCCCATCCACGGCACAGCTTCTTTCAGTTGATGTCTTCTAGATCTCGTCAGATAACAGCACAGAGAAACAAAAGTCACTTCTGAACCTTTATACGAACGTTTAATCATCTTTGTTTGAGCTAAAGCTTTGATCCAAGGCCACAGCCACTGACTTCTGCACGTTCTTTGGTGTAACTGCTATCTGACTGAAAGGCAGAGGGTAATAAAATCTTTTTCAAACTGCAGCAGGCATTTGTGAAAGTAAGAGGGGTATGAGGCCTTAAGGCAAGTTGTGAACAGTATGACTATCAGCTTTTTTCCCACATAAAAACCAGAATGAAAAGCAGCAGGTGTTCAGGTGTTCTCCTACAAAACAGTGCAAGGCTTCTTGTCCTTGAAAGGGTTTTCTGAAGCAGGGACACCCATGAGCAGCGGGTCGTTCTTGGCATGTTCTCCACAGTACCGCATCAAGTCTGATGACGCCTTGGACACCTGCAAAGAAATCAGTGCACACACTGATCCACCTTGACATACATGTGACAGAAGTAGGCCACTCTGGCTGGTGTGAATGACTATAAATGCGAACGCACCTTTATTCTCTCAATGCTGGCCTCTATCCTCAGCTGCTGCACCGTCCGCCTGGCCTGAGCTATGCTCTGCATTTTTGATGACATTGTAGTCTGCAGACAGCTGTGCTCAAACCTGTGTTAGGAAAAATAATAACACACTGACTGTATATACGTTAATTAGTGTAGAGATGCAGTTGGCATTTGCAAAAAGGAAAACAACAAAGCCACGGTGTAATGAATTTATTCAAATGCTTCCTGGCGACATGATGTTCCTATGGGATTAAGAAGTAACATAAAGGTCAGGCTGCTGCTAAAAATACTGCAGAGGCTATTACTGCCTTTACACCAAGTCAACACAAGCATTTTATCCAATCAGAAATCAAGTTGACTTAGATTTGATGTTGTAATTGGCATTATATCAGGAAAGTTATTTAATAAGGACAGTCTCGTTGAGATTGATTTTTCATCTAGCATAGAACATGCACGTGCATGGACATGAATCCAGTTCTGCAAAGGTTAATGGTACATATAGGATGTCTCATAATTGGATTGTATACTGGAGACTGATAGTCTTTAATTCTAGACAGAACACCTAGTTTCATCTTTTGAGCTATGCTAGCAGCATGGCTCTATGGGTGGAAATGTAGGTCAGTCCACCACTTTGGTCAAGACGAAAATATCTCTCTGTTGGATGGATTGAAATTAAATTTTGTACAGACATTCATGGGAACCAGTGGTTGAAGCCTGACTCTCCTGATTTTACCCTCCAGTGGCACCACGAGGTTGACATTTTTTTGTTTTTAGTGAAATGTCTGGACAACAATTCGCTGGATTGCTATTAAAATTTGGTACAAATATTCATGGTGCCCAGAGGATGAATCCTAATGACTTTGATGATCCCCTGACTTTTCATCTATTGCCACCAGCGGGTCAAAAGTTATTTTGACTTATCTTGTGAAACATCTCAACATCTACAAGGTGGATTGGCATCAAATTTTGTGCAGACATTCATGGTTACCAGACAATGCACGCTACAGACTTTTGTGACTTTTCCTCTAGTGCCACCATGAGGTTGACCATTGAGTTTCTGAGTGTAATGTCTCAAAACTGTTGAATTGCCATTAAATTCTATACATTTCTGTCCCCCACAGGATGAAATGTATTAACTTTGGTAATGCCCTGAGTTTTCCTCTATTGCCATCATTTCAATTTGTCCAATGTATGACCAAATACCTACAAAAGTGATAACATTCTCATCAGTCTCTGCTGTACTTAGTTTGTTTAGTGCACATTTGCAAGTGTTATTATGTTAACAAGCCAAACTAAGATGGTGAACATGTTGGAAATTACACCTCATAAATATATGCATGATAACATTGCAATTGTGAGCATGTTAGTATACTGATAACAAACATAATGGTGGTGCTAGATAAATAGTCCAGGGATTATCAAAATCATTAGGATATATTATCTGGGAAAAGTAAATGTATATCTAAAATTTCATGACAATCCATCTAATCCTTCAATAATCCATCTAATCTATCAGTCAGATGTTGCCATACTTAGAACCAGGCTACTAGCAGGCTACTAAAATTATAACATTGTAGATTATAAATAAATTGATCAAAACTGCATCCTATGTTGCAGCACTTAGTTAATGCATGAACAGCTTTGCACAATATGGCACTATTTATAAGAAGTGAAGCTACTGAGATATTACTGCACAATGTCTAGTGTCAATAGCTGTGCAACTTCCCAGAAGTGACAGTTGACTTAATCTGGAATTGACCCAATGTGCGTAGATGCTGTGGCCCAACCTAACGGACTCCTGTTTCACAATTCCCACTTCCAGGATACAACGGGTTGCTTTTACGGCTCATTACGTCACTCCCTGATCTACTTGAAGGGGAGGCTGCACAGTTGTAATTTTCTACCTTTCACTCCAGCCAACTGTGGTGCAGAGCTCAAAGGGGAAGCTGAAACTTTTGGGCCAAAGCCTTCTGTTTCTCTTCTGTTTTCTGCACAAACATCATGTCATAGGAGCATGAGAAAAAAGGAAATTTCTATTGTCAGAACATCATGTGTAGAGCACAGTACCAGTATGCTCATGTGCAATAAATGAGAATTTCTGTGTACCCAACAATTGTTCAGCACAAACTTGTAGCTCTTGTTCCTGGAACAATTGAGCAAAACACTGCAGAAAATGGCTCAGTGGGACAGACAAAAATGATCTTTGACATGTGGTGTGGTAAATGTTTGCTCTGTGCTTTGGTGCAGGATATTACGGAGGTGGGGGGCCCCGCTGAAACGGAAGGGAGATGAAACACGGACAACTACAGAACCGACTACAGAAAGGAGACAAGACCATGCATCCCTCTAATCCCCCCACCCACTCCTTTCCGCTTCCTCCACAGGAAGCTGTATCGCCAGTTAGCCTCTAAAGTATAAATGATTAAATATGGGGTGGAGGCTTTAAAAATAGAAGCCTCTACACACGGGCCAGTAACCAAGGAAACAGAAAGCGCAGCTGCTGAGTGACTTAGGAAACTGATTTTTTGCATTCAGGTAGCTTTCCCAAAGACAGCATGATGACATTAAAACCACAAGCAGAAGCAATATTACACTTTTTTTACTGTCAGGCTAATCTACACAATGTGCTTTCGTAGTTTTTGGTGTCTTGACCCTTTGCAGTCATTGTTAACAGGAACTTAAAACACTTCATGTTGTGGCTCTCTTGTCAACACAGCTGCAGTTTTCAAGTACTCAGCTGCACTGGCCAAGCATGAACAGACCCAGGAAAAAGGAGAGCTGCGTCACAGGAGGGCTGGTCCCTACCCCCCCGACGCCTGCAGGCTCGCTATGTGACGCCAGCATTTACTATTGAGAGAGTACTATAGGTTTGGAAGGAGGCTCTAGAGATGCAATAGGTTGTAAAGGATGTTAACAAGGCTTAGTGTTTTATGGTTTACTGCACCATTATTGTGTCTCCAGTTGTGCTTGTGCCTTGAAAGTGGCACTAACCTCACAGCACTCGCTCATCGCTGGTACATGCTTTCCTTTTATGTTTTGAAAGATACAACAATGCAAGGTCACAGTTACACTCGTCATTAGAGATGTAATCCTCAAGATACAATTTCATTAAGCTGAATGACTCAGCGTTAGCACTTCTTTTGCACTCTTCTTCTGCATCCTGTCACATTGTTTGCTTATACAGTATTGTTGCATTGCATTTATCCCAAAAAGAAATTATTAAAAGTTAACGTTTAGTGCACCTATGTGTTTTGATAGGTGGTTAGAGCAGAAGGCTGTGTGCAACTGTAACCTAACACTGATTTTAAGTTGTCATATATACACTATACACACATATAGGCACGAATATGTTGCAACTTTTACTTGGATTAATGTAAGAAAGGCAGTGAGACAGACAGATAAGTTAAAAAGGGACTCCATAAAAATATAGCTGCTGCAGCATATTCCACCAGCAGTCACAGAGATGGGGACTGTGGAGACTCTTCCCCTCAGGCCAGAGGTGCCAGATGTGGCACAATGTCTGCAGTAGTCAGTCTGGCTGGGGTGAACAAGTTTAGAACACACACTTGCAGCAGGACTGGTTCGTCCCACTGGTGTGGGCAAACACAGACTCTGCTGTGCAGCTCTTCTCAAGGAGCAGTCTGATCCAGTGAGGTCTCAAGCCTCAAATGAGGTGAATTTCAAATAATCCTCTCTCTCTGGGCAGAGTGGTGGCCAGCTTTACAGTAACCCTGCTGGTTCTGAGGGATTAAGACATTCTTACACACTACATCTAGATTTAATGTGTGTTACCGGTGTTGACTTCTCTATTACGCTGTCATTATTTATAGATATACACATACAGATTCTAACTTTTCTATGGATATCTATGTTATCTAATAAAATATTACAAATTAAAGAAATAGTTCAATATTTTTGGAACTGCTTTCTTGCTGAGATTTAAATGAGGAGATTGACACCACTCTCATGTCTGTACGCTAAATTTGAAGCTACAGACAGTCGTTTCTTAGCTTAGCTTAGCTTAGCATTAAGACTTGAAGCGGCTTGGCTCTGTCTAAAGGTAAGTCTGCATACCAGCAGCTCTAAAGCTCACTGATTAACACATAATATGTTTTGTTTATTCTTTACCAAACCCCAAGTGTTATATTTTAAGCTATTGCCTAACTGCTGTATAATTTTATTTTTATATTCATTTTGAATCACGACCTTGGTCACTTAATGCATGAGTGAAAAGAGTCCTCATTCCAGTAAAACAAACACAAACAAGCTGAAAAAGTTGTCACTGCAGGGTGTGTAATTCTTCATAGGTGGACTTAGCCTTTAAAATCCTTCCAGCCAAAAGAATGTCTGCAATGCCTTCAGCTGTCTGCATCAAGCATGTGTACTGATGTGTGGTGAATGTAAACATGTGGCACACTGAAAGCATTGATAAAAATATATTTGAAGTCTTACAGCGGAGCCATTTCTTTGATGTGGCGGTGGGGCTTTGCACAGGTGGGCTCCAACAGTGCCAACAGAGAGGTTCTGCAGAGTTTATGACAGCAAGTTTTGCCCTGTGGTGTGTAATTCAACACACTGCTTAGATCTGCTGCCTGAACAAATACACTAATAACTCACTTACATTGGATTAAAGTTAACAGTCAAGAGGACTTTATGTGCATGTGTGTGCTGATGAAGGGACAATCGTCATCTAGATTGTACATCTGATATTGCAAAGGTTTCACAATATGGCAAAAGTCATATATTAAGTAATCAAACTGTTGTGGATGTGATGCACTCTGTTCCATTGTTAAGCATTACATCAACATCACAATCTTACATCATTACCAAGGTTGCCACAGTGATTCTTTAAATGATCAATATATCTGACAGTAATCTTTATCAGCCTTGAATCCATGAAATGTCTGAAAATAGAGAAAAAATGTCTTCATAATTATCAGTTGTCTACAATATTTCTTCATTTGGAATTTTTAGTTCTCAGAAATCTTCATCAGCGGGTGGAGTTTGTTCAGTTGTCATCAATCGACCTAAGTATTATAGTCAATTAATTAACTGATTGATCAACCAATCGCTTCAGCACTAGCCATTACACTTACAACATTAAGAGTAATACAAGACAAGTAGAGTGGGAAAATAAGATCAATCAGCAACAGTTTTTAAGCAGAAGTGCAAATTATACATTTCCTGGTTCCTGGTATAAGATTCTCAAATATGAAGCTTTGCTGCATTTTCTGTTTTATAGAATTCTAAATTGGATATTTTTCAGTTTTGTGTTGTTTCATCAGACAAAACCAGACATTTCAAGATGTCACATTTGGCTCAGGGAACTATTTTTTGACATTTAAATGATAACAGGCATTTTTTCAAGTATGATTTAGCATCCCCACATGTACAATGAAACATTTCATCATTCTATAATCAGTCCCCCTGTCCATACTGGCTGTTAAGGGATCCCTTTCTCACATGCTTCCTGTGTGAAAGACAGAGGACAAAATCCGCAGGCATGTGAAAATGTTTTCTAAAGCTCCCATTTGATTTGTTTATGAAGCCTCATATTGGCTTTGGCTTAACTTTAGAATTCATTTTTGCACAGAACAAAGATTGTGGATGTGATGTGACAGTAAAAGTAATTGTAAGTTGCAGACTTGGATGTTAAATGTTATAAACTATGAACCGGTTTCCTCAGTTATCTCACTAACAGTGAAAACAGAAACTTCAATAACTCATTGCATTCATTGTATTATTAGTAAAAGACGATATAAACAAACCAAGGTGCATTTTGTTCACTGGTGTAATTCAGTGACTGATAAACAGAAGGCAGGCTGAGCGCTGCAGCCTAAACGATTAGTTATCAGCTGTCCACTTCCAAAAATGCAGGGCCACGGGACACTGAGCAGCTCCATTATCTGTCCGGTACACCACTAAACTGCCTGGCAACAACACCGGCAGGCTCTGCATCTGCTCCTGGGCCGGGATCTGTGGCTGCCTCTACAATAAGCTCTGAGGCTTAGGCACATTTGAGAGGCACGGTGACAATGCAGACATGCTATCAGTATTGTGCCACACTCACAACTGCTATTTGGGCATTGTGTGGGACAGAGGCACCAGGACAGAAGTCCAGAGCTTTTACAAGTTTAACTGCGCCCTCATGAGCGCTAATCTCAGACAGCCTGATGCTATCTGGGAGCCAGACTGTCCAGTGAGGCGTGCAGAGGAAAGAGACAGGCCTCCCAAAGAGAAACAAACACACAATGTCTCCTCTAAGTTTTGGTGGACACAAACTGCATGACTAACATAGTAACACTTCAATCTGTACAGGAACATCATCGATCACAAGCTTTGATGGTGACAGATTCTTAAATACGTTGTGGGTGGCTGTCCAAAAAGCTTTGAAGACCTGATGTGTGCCGACATAAAAAACTAAGGGAGAAGGCGTTGGTGTTTGTGCTGCAGACTAAAACAGGAGATGAAGGTTCCAAACCGCTGAGTCACAGGCTGTGAGCGTCTCTCTGCGTCCACCGTACACCATTCCCCTGAGCTGTGTGGCAGCGTGCAAACACCTTTGCCGAGGGTGAGGTCACCTGTAGGACAACAGATTCTCACTCCAGTTTCCCTCATTCTGCCCTTTTCCTCCCACCTGGGCCCCACGTGCAGAAAAACAGGTTCCTCTTAGTGTGTGTGTGTGTGTGTGTGTGTGTGTGTGTGTCCTGTCGCACAGCCTGCAGACAGTCACAGACGTTTAAAAAGTTCAAAGCTTTGAGTAATGTGCGTCTGATTTCCTGAGAAATAACTTCATGTACAGCCCTTCATATACACCCTGCAGAGAGGTAGAGTGAGTAACATCCATGGATTAGGGCTCTCTTTGAAGTTTTGGCGACTCTCCTTTCATGCGTTTGGAAGTCAATAGTGGAAGACAAGCGGCCAAAAAGCCCCGAACCAGGTGCTGCTCTCCTCTTCTACATATCATCATGCATGTGCTGCTTTGATTGTTTTCCAAACAAAATGTAGTCATTTGTAATGGGAATAGATTGCTTTGATTTGACATACACACACACATGCATATGCACACACAAACACACATACAGAAGTGAAAGACTGGCACATAGAAAATGCTCCACCATGTCTGGAGCTAAATCTGGACGGCCAGATGCAACGCAATGTGCCACCAGCTGCTTCTATTAATACAGAAATGCTGTCATACAGATGAATGTGGGTGGGGGTTATCATGCAAACCTGTTGCATGCACAACAGGGACAAACTGTTCTCCACAGAAGAGCTGTTTGGATTGATGTTTTGCATACACAAGCAATCCTCTTTAAGAATTGTTCCTTGATGTGTTTTTTTGTAAAGACTGATATTTATTGTATATTTCCTTGTGTTGCTATTGTGGATTTTCAAGGGAATTTCCTGGTTCAATTTATTGTTATGCCAGATGTGTCTTGTTGACGAGTCAGTCTCATGCCTGAAGTATGTATTACCACCACCTGCATGTGCTCTACAGTAACACAATGAGCATGTCTAGGGAGGGCTCAGTCCCAAACATCCATGTATTAAATCATATTTTCTGCATAAGTCATGGTGTGCAGAACATGGGTCACTAGTATCTACTTTTGGTTCCTTACAGTACATTGACACAAATAATACATCATCCCCAATGCATACTGTCCACTTCCAATGTTGGTTCACACTCTGTGCAGAGGGGTTGCAAGAACACAAATCAGGGAGTCCATTTATGAAGGAATTAATAGTGGATTGTTTCATAATCTGGATTCTTAGATGGAAGAACTGCCGGTTACCTATTTTTAAAGGTTAAGTCTTGCAACCTTAAGTTATTTAAAGGAAGTTGTTTATGTTCTATCATAAATTTATAAAGACCTGAGACTACTCCTTTGGCAGATTGCTTCAGGATTTCCATCCATCCACCCATAAACATGTACAGCAGTGTGTAATTGAAAGAAAATTAAGATAAAAAAGGGAGAATTGGGAAGACTAAAATTATATTTAAGGTCTTTGAACGTAAGCAGACCATATTGGTCCACAATAACTTTCAAAGTAAGGACACCCCTTCTACTCCTCTCATTAAAAGCGGGCGGCCAACCACAAGACAGTCGTAGTTATTAAATATTGGAGTATCTAAGCGCCATTTACTGTTGCTTTTAAGTTACTGGCATACAAACCGCCATACTATAAGATAGTTATTAATAATGGTAATGGGCCCAAACCTAACTGGCTAATTTCAAGGGAGGTTGATTTACAGATTTTTCAAAATCTCTCAACTAGCATGTAAAACTTTGAAAAAATACAGTTTGAGACGGGGGGGGGGGGGGCGAGTCTGCAGAGTTATTTCTGTCTTTTTCCAGACTGTATTATCTTCACTAAGATATTGAAACACCTAATAACTCTGCTGTCATCACCACACATCCTGTGAAGACAAGAAACTGTCTCGGCTTCAGTGAAATGGCACACACAGCTCCAAGAAGGAGCCCTCAGGGCACGGCTGAGTGTAGCAGTTAATGAACCCTTAGTCAACCCTGTCTGCTCCCTGATCCGTCACTGGGTGAGCCGTCACGCTGCCTGTCTTTGCCTTATCTTGCTGTACACAGTCACTCAAAGACAATAGAGACACAACAAGTGGCTCCAGTAGCAGAGAGCTTAAGAGCTGCTTTTGTGTTTTGGTGTCAGGAGGTAAAAAAAAAAACTGCAAATTTGATGGATACAGTGCAGTATCCCACAACAGTGAATTCGTGGATCTGCATGTGTGCCTGTGAATGCTGTGTGCAAGGTGGGCCTGGCTACTATTTCCTGCTGAGTGGGAGACATAAAAGCAGTGAGATTTTTATGCTGTTGATATCAATGCACAAATGCACCAAGCTGTCTCCACCCTATCATGGGAGAAAAACTCCCACCACCACCAACAACAAAAAAACCCCTGCTCTCAGCAGTTGACTGCATTCGTTGAAATCCCCCGAGGAGGGAAAAGTGAGCAGGATGAAAAAAAGAAAAAAAAAAAACTCGAGCCCACTCTCTCCCACCAATACTTCCTGGAGCCCGGGGCAGTCCTGGATCTGCACGGGTCTCCCCGACAACTGATCTTTGTCTAGACAGAAACCAATGCTCTGCTCACCGGATAGGAATTCAGTAAACCCACAGTCCCTCATTCTCACACCACCTTTAGCCTGCCGCTCTCACATGGCACCAAACAACCAAGTCACAGCTCTCATTGTTACAATAATCCAGCATTTCCCTCCAACCAAATGCACCACCCCGTCACTTTAGACAATAATAACAGTCAAAGTATCCCATTGTGAAAATTGGTACATTTTGCAGGGTGCTTTCTGTGCCCTTTTCACTTCTAACTATGTGGGAATGTAAAACAAGCTGCAGAAAATTCCTCTCATTCCACCACCAACACACACCAATCACGTTCTGCTCGCTTTCCATCAGGCTTTAAAACCAGTAATATGGGATGCAAACAGTGCAGTGTGAAGGGCACGGAGAACTGACATGTCAATCAGGAGGCCAACACACTTTTTTGACATGGTCCGTTGCTTAAGGATAAACATCGGCAAATACCCGAACACAAACACGCACATGCACACACTCCTTCCAGCCTTACCGTTACACATAAAGCTAGCTGACATTTTCGTGCCATTCCTTCAAGTGCTCTCACCTTTTCCCCACTTCCCCATACTCACATACCTCACTAACAGACACACACGTACTCACACACACACAGACACACAGCCATAATTTCACATGTAGGCAAAGGTTTCTTTGTGTTCTTTCATTTATTGATTCTGTCACGGAGGGAGGCTTTGTTCGGCATAATGCTGACTGCACAGTCTGTTGTGAAGTTTTCCTACAAATTCTACTACTGTTATATTAAAATAATTTCTCTGCACTGCTCTTACAATACTGTTGTCCATGAAAACATTTAGTACCGTTTCATAGACTTAATTTTCAGAGGCAAAAAAGCTGCAACATAAAACATTACTTTTTATGCAGGGCTGTCGTCAAGAGTTTGGAAATGCTAATGTCAGGGTCCGAAGTCCCCCCCATCCACCCCCCCCCCCCCCCCCCCCCTTCAGAAAATTAGGACCAGACCACATCTAAAAGAAAGACTCAAATATGTTTTTAATAATTTGGACTTTTCACGTTCTGTGTTTTTTCTCTACATACAATGTGTCAATTATATTTTCTGTAAATTAAATTTATCATCCCAAAAGGTCTAAATACTGTGTCAAAACCTTGTCATTCTGATGGGGAAATAGTAAATCCCAAATCTGTTTATGTTGTTAGCTTCAAAAAGTAGTCAAAATGTGAATATACTAAATCTAAAAATATTGGAATTACCCAATTAAATTTTTACCATGTGTCATTTTTTTTAACTGTAGAACATGTCCAGGTTGCTAAAACCTAAATTCCCAGAAAAGAAATTCAGAGGACATGACCACAGTGTCCTCAAGCTGTGTTTTCAGGTAGAAAATAGTCTAACCCAAATACTACAAATACAAAGAACCACAGTTGCAAATCTGTAACGACTGCATTGAGTGACGCATAGTGTTAGCTCAGGCACACCACTGAAATCCTGCTTGTATTAGTTGTTTGGCATCAGCTGTTTCATAATTGCTTTACAATCATTGACTCATTCATAGCTGCTTAGCTAGTGACATCCAGTCATATTCATGTAGGTGTGAAGTGCGGACATTATAATCTGGCACTACAATCATTCTGTTGACGCTCATGCTAATGGTGTTCAGTCCGTGCTTCCTGTTTTAAACGACCTTATTAAGGAGTAAATATTCCCACTGTATCATCCACCCTGCTTCTGCCCACTGTCCACATTCTGAGACTTCATGGTCAGCTGGTTGTCAAACAGCTATTGGTTCAGATGCCAAGACAGAAGCCAAGTTTTCCTTAGTTTTCTGTCAGGCTACATATGTATGCTGAGTATGCTGAGATCTAAGCCAAGTATCTGCTGCTGTATTGCTTGTGCTTATCGGCATTTATGGCTTCTGCATGCTTTGTTGTTGTGTTTGGCTGCCCAGTTTACTGTTTTGACTTCATGTGCAATCTGTCTATTTATTTGCATTGCTATTTATGAAAACATTAGGTTAATGCTCATGCTCATGGGCTGAATTGGTTTTGGGCATAATTTCCCCTGGCAGTTTGGAGTTGTTTTGGAGGATTCCCATTAGCACACATATGCTATTTTGCTAAGGACTAGAGAATACTTGGTCTATAGTGACGCCTTACTCTTGTTTATGTCATTATTGAATCTAATAGCTGAACTACTGTTCTTCGCTAATTTGGCTAGCTTTAAGGGCTTTGGCCTGCATCTAAAAGCAACATGAATTGCTATACATAGTCAAGTACATTTCAGTTGTACTTGTATCAAGATAAAATTAATATCTTGCTGTATTTTCATCTGATATTACATCTCAGATGACAAAATATATGAGTGTCTTATACGTGTTGTTTTGGGTGTTCCAATGCACTCCCTGAGGACATTATATCACGATCACTATGTTGATAAGCTCATGCCAACGCTGTTTGCTACTGCAGTTCCTCCTTGTGTGGTATTTCATATTGTTGATTTTAACTGAGATTAATGTTCATGTATGTTTATATGGGAGATTAGTTCTCCAAAAGAATCCTTGTTGTTGCTCAAATTCTTTGAGAGCCTCCTAAAAGAGCAGAACCTTTCCCGCCAAAACCAGTCGCCATAAATGGTCATTCACTGACGCAAGTGTCTCTAACTGAAACAGCATTGTTTATGTAAATTCTTAAAAGGTCAGTTAACCTAAATTATAACAAAACACACCTCCTCACTTACCACTAGTGGTATGTACTGTAGCCACGCTGACAGTTTCTATTTTTATGGTGGTTGAAGTGGTGGTTCAGAGACAAATATTAGTAAAAACTGCAAAAACAAAAACATCTGCATGCCTAGATACCACGAAAGGTAAGTGAGAGAGTGTGTTTTTTAACCTTTGTAAATAAGTTCATCATACATCAAGGCAGCTGTAAACTGCTGCAAGAATATTTGAAGCATGCAAACACTGTTGACTAAATCAACTGAAAAGAGACACTAAATAAGCGGTCTTGTGGTTTCTGTAGTTAAAGAGCTTGATCTAATCAGCACATGCCCAGCACTGAGGGAAGGTGGTGGTAGGTGATAGGGACGCTTCTTCATGGCTGCCACCTGACTGCTTATCATGATGAACAAAAGACAGAGAGAGAGAGACAGAATAAAGGGAGGGCTGGGAAAAAAAACACAGCCTTCTGACCTCAGTAACAGGAATGACTCTCTCACCTCCCCCTTCTCCTTCCTGTGAACTTTGGAGCACCCCAGAGCTGAGTGAGCACTAAACTGCACATAATGAGCAGCCATGGGGGAGGCTGAGGGGAGGGCAATGGGCGTAGGAGCCGCTGGGGTGGACACCGTGTCCTAAGTGTCCTTTTAGGGAGGCTCCACAAGTGGTGCCTTTTGTCTCATGACGTCTTCCTGATTGGAAACCACCTGATTATAACTCTGCAGTCCTAACACATTAGTGATCTGCCCTTTGGCCCTACGTGTTATTGCCAGAGAGTGTGCATATGCTGTGAGCTGAGAGATTAAGAGCAGCGAAACAGGTATTATTAACTGAGAAAGAATTCCAAACATCCACCTCACCCAGCTCTGCACAAGGTTCACTGCAGCCAAAGTGCACATTTTCAGAGAAAGCACATGGAAAAATTTCATGTACTTTCCTGTTGTCACTGAATGCAAAACTTTGGAAATTAGATGCATCATTGGATGAGTTTTCATGCATTTTGCTGGGACTGCAAGTCCCACTCTGAATACATACATTTGTGCACCAAAACAAGTCAATGGAGGATCTAGGGCTGCAACTACTGATTATTTTCACTATCAATTAATCATTCAATCTATAAAATATCAGAAAATACTGAAAAATGCACGTCACAAGTGCAAGCTGACATATTCAAAGTCACTATTTTGTCTGACCAAAACTCAAAAACCCAAATATATTCAGCTTGCTAGAAAAGCAGCATATTCACATTTGAGGAGCAGGGACAAGTGAACTTTTGTCATTTTTGCTTTACTTAAACAATTACTCAATCAAAACAATCTACCACCAGTTTCCCCTGTATGAGAGTGATTCTAGATACAAAACATGTGATGAGCTTAAAAAACATGAAGCATTTTATATATGATATGATATATATGATATATGGCATAATTAGCAGTGATAGTATGAAAGGAGCCATTCTGCCTAATAAGTTGTTTTACTTGTGTTACTACATGCAATGCAGTATATGTGGCATTGCTATCTGGGGGTCTATAAAGTCTTTTCAAGAAAACTGAAAATGAAAGTTTCTCCAGCAGGGTGCAAAGATCTTTCATCTTATGACAAGGCACAGAGCAGAGAGCCCGTCAAACTCAATGCAACAGTACTTAAAACTGTAACATTTGTGCACAACACATCATGGTGAAGCTCTGCACAATGAGGAATGAGCAGATGGAGAATGTGACGTTCATGATCTGAGTGTGTATGTTCAGTCTAGACCACTGTGCAGAGAGTAATTCCTCCATTAACAGGGCGTGACATTGTGGTGCAAGAACCGAGCGTTTGTCCTCTGTGGTGGAGTCACTTGTTCACATCTCGTGCACCAACATGTTCCCGGAAAAAGTGTATATATTTAAAACCTAGGAATGCTGCAAGACATATACACATTCATTATACTTCAACGGCCTGCATGCATTTGTATGCCAACTGGTACAGGCCATGAAATCCAGTCACAGGATTTCTTGCAGGATTTCACAAATTTTATACGAGCAAGTTTATCTCTCAAGATCAGCTTGTTCTCAAGTGCCACATGTGTGTTGACCTGCTGTGTCATTGTCTAGAGGAAACACCTGAGAATGCTACCAGAACATGGTATGATAATGAAAGGTAAACAGACATCACGTTGCAGTCAATCATTTACATGAGTGAGAACGTTTATGCTGTCATGAGGTCACAGAGACCTAGAAAAGTCTGCTCCTAAAAAGGGCAGAGATGTGTCATTAAATGCAATGTTAAGCTGCTTATTATCCAAAGTGAGCAACTCATCTTCCCAAACCAAAGCTCTGCATTACCTCCGACAACAATGACCTATATTATATGATATTCACACCTGGTCTGGTGCAGAGAGTTCAAATGATGACTGAGCCTTTTTCAGTCATGCATTTTGGAGCATTATAATGCCGTATTCATTCAAAGCACCAACCAGGATCTCACAGGGAAAGTATGTGAGGGCCGGTTGCAGCGGTTTGTTTTCAGAACAGTGTAACTCCAATGGAACGCGGGTGCAATGCCGAGCAGCATACCACCCTGTTTCGCCCCTAATGAACATCAATCAAAGGCGCATTTTTACAGCGGTACAGACCACCAGCTATACACTCACAAGGCAATGCAATTAAAAGCATCTTATTTCTGGACTGGAAAATATTTCCTTTGCCACTGTCTGGTAGAGGAAAATGTTTTAGAAAAAAAAAAATCAAAGCAGGAAGGAGCAGCTTGTAGAAAAGAATCCCAGGCATGTAACCAGTGGCTGGGGCAGATTTTCTGGGCAGGGTGACATCCCAACTGCTGCTTGGTCTTTCTCTCTTAACTGCCAGACTCTTATGTTTGTTAACTGGAGGCCGACATTCCCTGGACGGCTCCCGCAGCAAAGATCAGGGTGGCTGGAATTCTTGGAGACACGTGGCACAGGAGCATCTCAAAGTGGACACAGCAGCTCATGAACAGATAAAGCAAGCTGTGTGGACTGTTTATTGTCAGAGCCCTGCAGTCATGATTAGGGGGTTTTTAGCAGCAGACAGACTGTTGCCATGCAGAAGCACTTTCCTTACAAAAGACATTCTATACACCAGCAAGAAAAATAAGAACTGAAACTAGAAGAAGAGTCTACAACCATGCTAGTGGCTCTGTGAGGTTGTGATTACAGTAGGCACAGCAGAACTTTGGGCGAAATGCTAATGTCAGCATGCAAACATTCTCACAATGATACTAACATGCTGATGTTTGGCAGGTAATATTTGATGTTCACCATCTTAATTTAGCATGTTAGCATGCTAACATTTACCAATTAGTACTAAATGCAAAGTTTAGCCGAGGCTGATTGGAATGTCATTAGTTTTGGTCACAATAAAATAAATGTATGCATTTGGTCACACACAAAAGTATGACATAATGATGGCGCTGGATGAAAAGTTCAGGGATCACCAGGTATTAC
Organism: Thunnus thynnus; assembly: GCF_963924715.1. Classification (NCBI taxonomy): domain Eukaryota; kingdom Metazoa; phylum Chordata; class Actinopteri; order Scombriformes; family Scombridae; genus Thunnus; species Thunnus thynnus. Next base: position 30,140,492 of record NC_089524.1, on the reverse strand, counting down.
ATGAATTTCTGTACCAAATTCATGACAATCCATCCAATAGTTTGAGATATTTCACTCAAAACGTGTCAACCTCATGGTGGCGCTAGAGGAAAATTCAGAGGATCACCAAAGTAACAACAATACATCCTCTGGGGAAGACGAAGGTCTCTACAAAATTTCATGGCAATCCATCCAATAGCTGTTGAGATATTTGGACCAAACTGGTGGACCAGTATACCAAAATCCAACATTGGCATCTCTTAAGAGCCACGCTAGTGGCATGACTCCATATCTTGTAATTCCCTCCATAGACAGAGGCGAAGTCAGACCTGGTAGGCAATTGTGTGAGAAACCTACCCATGGAAACAGGATCTGCAGTGACCCAATTGTTGAGTGGGTTGTGCTGATAATATGTCACAAGGGGACAACATGGAGAGGGGGGGGGGGGGGGGGGGGGGGTAATTACACATCTCAAACTGCAGCAATAATTCATTCATGAATGACTAATGCTAATGGTTTTGTGTAGGCACAATGCTGGCCAGGACAGACATTTTTTGTTTCGTTCCCACAAAGAATAACATGAAAAATGTTCTTTTGCTAAGACGCTACATAATACTACATGTATTACATTAATCTAATGCATATGGTTCACATTGTAAATATTTTTCCAGGTGAACATGAAAAAAGTTGAATTCAGTGGCTTAAGGAGCCCCAGCTGCACACGTGATACTTTCTGCGCCCTGTGGCAAAAATTGATGAGGCTGTTTGTCCTACTTCAAAGCAAACATGTGTCTACATTATAGCTGTGCAGATAGGACAGCTAATCTCAAGTGGTATCTGCATGCATCCAGGGCACTTGGAGGCCACCCCGTGCATGCCGATCCTGGCTTGAATTCCCAGAAGTAGAGGTGCATGTGCATAAATAACATTAAGAACGTAAATCCCTGGAAGTCAAAGATTTATTTTCACAAGCAACATGGACTACATCGTAGTTCCTGTGAACAGAAGAAAGCTGCCAAAGATATCACACATGAGAACAGAAGGTCTTGAATGCATTCAGTTCTGTCTCTTACAGATCAAACAGGCTCTTCTTTTGCTTACATGAAAAAAATTGAAGTGTGACATGTGTGGCAAAAGGGAAATAAACAGCTTCATGTGCAGACATATGAGCTATTTCCATCAGTCATAACATATGGTTGCAGATGGAACTTGCACCCACCCAAAAAAAAAAAAAAGTACACAACCAGTGCCAGCTTTCTGGTTATGAATGCAATACATCAGAACTGGTGATCAAATGAGTATTAACCACATTACTTCCTGCACAGGGAAGAGCCACTCCCGCCTCTGCCCATAGCTAACCGACATGAGTAGGAATGTGTATGTGTGTGATGGGGGGAGTGGGAGGGAGAAATGGGGGGGTTGTGCAGGAAGCGGACGTAGTGCAACCGAGCAGGAGAGAGGAAGATGCCCATATATGAGCAGACGCTTATGAAACAGGATGGAAGACACGCCTGAGGAGGCCTGGGATCTCCCTGGGGTGCCACAATAATGCGGTAAATGTATACACACAGTACAAACACACACACCCTGGCAATCAAAATCTCAAGTTGCATTGAGCCCAAACTTTCATTCAACCTGACACATCTATCCTACGTGAAATCTTGCTCTTATGTAATGATCTGTATATGATAACAGTATAGTCAGGTATCGGGAAGATCCATTTTAGGCCACAAAATAGATGCTACTGACCCAGCAGGATCAGTGTTGAGAGCATGTTTCTGTTTCTGCAAACTGCTCAGAATAAAGTGAGACCATGCAGCCAATTACCAATACAGCTGCATGCTCACAAAAACAGCCTTTGTTTAACACCTGCATCACGCCTGTGTCACTTTGTTATTCTCACATTTAATTACAGGTGATGTTCATGGAAACAAATGTTAACAGATCTCTTTGACAGCTTTGTCTCAAACAAACAAACTACATTTCTAAAAAAAATATCTAGCCTACACACATTATAATTCTTGCTCCTGCTATGTTGTTAGGTGACTAATCTCCTGATGATACTATATTTTATTTTATTCATTCCATCTTATTTTGATATAAGTCTATGTTTCTTCTCTGGGTGCAATTCCTGCCCTTATGAATTTTCCCCTTTTTTCCTCCTATGGAAAGATATTGTATTGTGTTGTTCTCATGCAGAATATCTCCTGTGTGAAGAACTGTGCACGATATTTATTACTCAACACATGCGGTTTGTCAGACGCTACAATGATGTGATGAGCTCTTGTGCTTTATAGGAAACATTCACCACTTCAGTTTTTCACATGTGAACAAAGCTACAGAAATGTGCAGACTTACTGTGCATGCTGAGGTATGCAACTATGTTGTTGTGGAGTCTGTGCTGAGACGTTCAAAAGATAGAGATAATAGACTGCCAAATGCTGCCATCATGTGGAATAAATGTATTATTACAGAGCACAGGAACGTTGGAGCTCAAACCATTCTAAAGACAAAACTACAAGTTCTGTTGTGTAGATATTATTCTGGTCTCTGGTCAGATTTTTCTGGTCAGCAGGTTTTTGCAGTACAAGATAGTTCACATCTGCTGCATGCCTAATGAATAGATCAATGGTAATGTATTAAAAAGTTTCATTTAATGGAACATCCAGGTGAAAGCTTCTGCCATGATCAGCTTCCAAGATCAGCAAAAAAATAAAAACATAAAAATAGTGAACATCTAATAAATAACTAGATGATTTGTTGTTGTTTTTCTTTTTTTGTTGTAAATTACTACCTAATTTTACTTCTTACTACAAAGACAAAAAAAAAATCACCCTTTCACTGAACTAGTCACAACTTGTACAAGTAGACATTGCTTTGTTTTAAGGGATCACTGATCTAATGAATCTTTAATGCTGCAACAACTCACATTAGAGCTAAAACAACAGACTCTGATGATTCATGTAGACTTAAGAATCTGCATCTAATGATATAAACATTTTTTGAACAGCAGTCTTATAAAGATGTGCTCCAGCAATTTAGTATTGCACTTCCAAAACACTATGTGACTCACAAAAGACAGATTTAAAAACCAATTGTCAAAAATGGAAGCAACAGAGGCAGAGAAATCCTTTTAGTCACTTAGCTCCGACAACACTAGAGCCTACATTTCCCATGTTCCCATAACAACTAATACCATATTTTCATTAGACCTTCCCTGCTTGCTAAATGCCCTCACCTTTCAAACCCCACATCTCCAGTTTATAACACAGGCTTTCTGTTAAAAATGTTCTGCCTCAGATCCCATCAAAGTTATTTTGTCAAACTTGACAAAGCTTCTCCAGAGCCACAGAAGACATTACATGCTCCTCATATCTACTTAACTGACCTTTACATGTAAAATCTGTGAAGTTCCCCTTTAAGGCAACATGGGACACAAATACTTAGAACAGTCACAATCTACCAACGCTACATATTCCTCATTTAGAATAAGGAAGAAAATTGATTGGTTGTTTACCTGCCAAGGCAAGTTGCAAAAGTAACGAATTTACCAGCAAAATGAAAGTGTAATTTCCTGCTTTCTGCCATTTACAACAGCATTGTGAATTCTCTTACAACCACTGGAGGGCAGCACTTCCCAAGCAGTTAACAAAGTCTGACCTGAGATATGTAAGACTTATGAGGATTGGGTGTGATTAATAATGCACAGACTGGTGAAGCAATGCTTGCAACATGATCCTTCTCTCAATTACAGGAAAGGCTGTGGGACGCTACTGGCAACAGTTGACTCTGATGGGAGCCAGTCTGCAGACAGAGTCACTGACCTGTGTGGGAAGAGATGTCAAGGAGCATGTACTGGAGGCTCCAGTCTGTGTGACCAGCATAAATCTGGAAAGAAAAGCAAAGGAAATGTGTTGGAATTACACCAAAAAGTCCAAAATTCAAATGGGTTTTCAACACAAGAGAGTCAGATTTTCCAGTGAGCATGGAAAGGTGGTCCACTAATGTTCATGACATTCAAGATATTTCTCATGGGCCTCATCAGGAACACTAACTGTTTTTCTAAATACAGAAAATGGTTGATGTATTAGTCCTCCAGCAGAGGGCAAACAAAAGCTGGCAAGTTTGAGCTCCCACAGTGTGATGAATGCCAACGCAGTGAAACCAGTTTCCCTATCATTTAGGGAAAATGTTGCGCACTGGCAGGCCAATTCTGTTGTGGGAAGAGGGACTCAGGCCTTTGCTCCATTGGCATTCATTACCACATTCCAGTGAAACCAGTTAAATGGCCAGTCCTTTGGTCTGAGAACTCTGTGTGTCTGTACACTTTCAGTCAGGACAACAAGAGGAGGCTGGATTTGGTGGTGTGAACTAGAGAGCAGACAGTCAAAAATAGTTTACTTATTTTCTACTGTTTATTCACTTTCACCACTTACATTTCTTCCTCATTGAAAGTCCTCATCCATCATAAACGCTTATATATAAATACTGTACTGTATAAAGGAGAATTTGGACATGGTATTTGCCATAAAAGATGGAAAGCTGGAAACAAGGTTGATGAGAGCAGTAAGACTGAACCATAACCATAGTTGTGACCCGTAAAACCAAAGAAATGAGCTAAGAAATGTTAAAACGCTCGGCAGAGCTGAGAGGACCTGCAGAGTCTGCTGATAATTATCTGTAAGTTTATCACTACAAATGACTCTTATCACATTACACATTGTGATTTGATCCATTGGTATTATAAAAAATATTGATTTGTGCAGCTTTAAGCACCAAAAATGTATTAAAGGCGCTGTTTGTGATTGAAAATGCAAACAAAAGCTTTGCACACCATCAAAATCCAACACACAGGAACCTGCTATCACTACTTTCACGCTTATTGAAAAGGTTTTACCTTATTAAGAGTTTTATGATACTGCAAAAGGTTTGTTTAACAGCAGAGTGAAATGAGGTTATGTAATTGAATTGTGATAAAATACACATCTTTTCAAAACGTTTTCATATTTAAATATACCTGAACATAAAGATGGTTTTAAAAGTTATTGACTGGGTCTTTAAAATCAAAAGCTGTCACTGTCACAACCATGCTGGCCAGCAAATTTCTGACTGAATGAATAAGATGTTTTCAGCCATTTCTGTCAATTTGAAAGAAAAGGAAGCATGCTGGCAAGGACACAGTAAACAACTGCTTGGATTATACTTGTGTGCAGGTGTGTGAAAATATGGAAGTAAACTATCTACAGTAAGACATTTTACATCTTTGAACGTTACTGGAAGGGAGGAGACATGTTTATTTTAAAAATGAAATACATTTTCATCCTAAAATCTAGCACTAGTACATTGCGATGACAAAGAATTAGTGTAGATTACCAGAATAAACGAATAATAACTGTTAATCTGTTACACCAACACTCAGAGGACTGTTTGTACAACGCTGAGAACAAACATGTTTTATTACCTGCTGTGTTCCAGTTGCTAAGCAACCCCTGACTTCCTTGTCTAGTTTATAATTCACCATACTGTCCAGTATCACTGCAGTGTGGTGGAGGGTTGTCGTGTGTTTCAAGTCAGTATAAATAATATTAATGTAGCCTAACAGGAATTAAACACCATAGAATAAAGAATGTGATATTATTATAAAGCTTTATGCAAGGAGTATTTACAAATCTGTGCTACACATACAACAACACACGGTTAGCTAAAGACTCACTACCTGTGATGTCATCCAGGTCCCCTAGGGTAACAGACACATGCTGGGACAATATGCTCTTCTACTTCCACTACACTACTACACTAGAGTTATTTATTTAAACTAAGTTAAAATTTTCATTAAATATCTTTTTTGGAATGAGGTACAAACAATACTGGACTTTAAAGTGTATTAACACATTCTACTCAGTTTACATAATCAAATGTTGCTATCTTTTAATTAAACCATTAAGCCATTTTACCCTTTACAATATTGACTTTAATTCATTGCTACCTAAAAAGGCTCATTCCTAATGTTTAACTTCTATAACTTATCAAACCATCTAAACAGGTACACATATCTGTGGCATAGAAGTAAATAAATTCTTACTTCTAGATTTGGAGCATTTGTCATCGTTGCTATAGACTGTCTTTTGTATTTATAGAAGTGACGTGTTCGATAGGTGTACCTTAATTAAAACACCCTCGGAGATATACACAGCGCATCCCAACCAATCAATTAAACATCCCTGCGTATCTCACCTGATGGGATGCATAAAGAGAAGACAATTAAATTTAATGACAGGAGACTCATTCCCCCAGTGCTGTACAGATACACCACGGAGACCTGGAGTGTGTTTGTGTAATTGTGTCAGCTGAGCTTCATGTCATGCAGGACAGCACGAAGCACATGCCTATAAATATCCCACTGCAGCAATATGACAAGGGCCACAATGTCAGTGAGATCATTCACAGGTCAACCTCGCTGGTGACCACATATGCACCCTGTCACTCTGGAAAGACATCCTGCCACAGAGGAGGGCAGAGGGTGCAACAGTGAGGCAGCAGAAACAGATCATATCAGTGATGGAGCTTCCTGTTAGCCCTAGTGAAAAGTTATCTCTACAACAAAAGGGATCTTTAATTGGAATTCATAAGCAACAAAATTATGTCCAGCATTGATTTAGAGTGCGATGTTTGTGGCTCATATTTATACCTGTTACCTCACCACAGAGTGCTTAAAATCACAGTCACACGGCCCAAAAGAGGCTGACAGTAAGAGCTTTAACTTATTAATTAGCATTCAGTGTGTGAATGCATGTGTGGCTTTCCCAGTAACATGGACAACCATGGAAGCTTAATTTCATCTATGCTGCTACCAGGTTGCCATGGCAACACTCTATTTGGACTATTTGACATCAGCATCCCCCGCCCCAGTCAAACACATCTTTGCTTTTACTCCCAAAACCTGCGTGAATGCTTTCTCCTTCATATTCTCCCCCATGAGCTAAATACACCTGATATATTGTAGCACTCTAATATACATGTATATATCTATAATGAACCAAACCTACTGTACATCAAACAATTTCAGTGTTTAAAGATAGTTGTACCTAGTCTGCAGCTACACTGGAAATGTAACAAAATGTAACATTATGGCATAAGGGTGGTCACACAGTCCTGATGTATGTTAATTTATACACACTAGCATTCTTGTTATGATCAGGTTTTTGAAGTATTCTGTAACAATAAAAAGCAAAACATAAACACAATAAGCAATCTGAGTTATTTCTAAAGAAACCAGAAATTACATTTGTCCTGTTGCAGAGCTTTAATCATTGTCTTTTTTAAGAAGATGACAGAACTTAAATGTCACAGCAGTTACAATCACATTTAGAGGGCAGCAATAGCTTTTTGCTTCTGGAGTGATGAATTTGGACTTTTGTTGCGCTAAGACCATCAACTCATCTTGGTTACTATGGCAATAGTGTATTGAATTTGAATTTAAACTTAAAGGACAGCTCATCTTTAACAGATATACTCTTAAAACATAAAAAACACACAAATATAAATATACTCAAATATACTCTTAGATGGAAGAATCGCCTCAATGCTGATGTATTTCATTGATTTTTAAAACCCATCAATGTGTGTTTATAATTTCTGAATATAACTGAACAGATAATCTAAAGTAATAATATTACAGTATTATATTATTATGTATGTACAGTTTAGCCTGTGGTTCCCAACATTCTGGTGACATGTTAAACTTTAACAATGTCTGCTTGTGACCCAAAGCCAAAATATATTTAATTTGAAACAATATATTACAAAGAAAAGCAGCAAATTCACATATTAAAGAGGCTGGAACCAGATTGTTTTTGGCATTTTTGCTTTAAATATGACTTAAATTAATAATCAGTTATCAATTGATGACAATTTGTTTTCTGTCAATCCATAATGCAATTCAGCAACTAATGATTTCAGGACTGCTGGAATCTCACTATATACTATATCACTATATACAGTATATACTATATACTGAGCAAATTATGCCACAGTGGAAAAGTCTGTTAACATTATTACACTGTCAAAGAGTAAAGTGAAAGAAGCTGCTTTTATCCAGCAATGTTTAAATTTGACAAATTAGGATGTTTGGTCAGAGCCTGTTTGATACCACAGAAGATGTTGAATCTGATCCTGAATATGAACAAAGCCAAAATTAAGAGGGACAATAGTGTGTGTGCATGTAAACATACTATCAATTTTAAAATGGAATGTATTTGAGGAAAAGCCAATATAACCAATATGGCCCATTGTGAAAGGCTGTTATGACTTGCTGATAAGCAGTTAATGCTTTGTGTACCAAGCAGCCCTGCCATGAGTGACATACAGTAGCCTCCTGATACTCAGCGACTGTATAATACTTTCATCACTCTGATACGCTCCAGCGAGGAGGCTGAGAGATCTCTGACGTGTGTCAAAGCAGGAGGACATTTTTCACATATTGCTGTGGACTAACGGGGCTGGAGGCTGGCGGCGGCGGCTCCAGTGTGTTGACTAGAAGCATTCTCTGAAGGTCTTTGTGACCACAGCAGTGACGCACAGACCAGCTCCCTGGAGGCCGAGCGTGGAATTTGAGTCGAGGGATAGAGGGGAGGAAGGGGGGCAACACTCTCACAAGATTAAACAGCGCTACGGTCTGCACCAGTGACTGTGGTGTAACCAGGCAACAAGGCCAAACCCACGTCAGCACCAAAAACCCACTCAGGTGGAGTCACACTGACCTGCCAGAAGCCATGCTACTGAGAAGATCAATCTCCCGAAAACCTGAAGAATGAGCCAAATACTTTAAAAACACTTTGATTCCTTTCATGTTCTGGTCAGTTATGCAAGTGAACAATTCATGTTATGTTTATTATGTCAAAGATTCCTGAGATACAACTGATGCTGTTTGAAGAATGATCACATGATTGTATATCATGTAGTATATTATCCCTAACAATTATTAGAGCATATGTTTGAGTGACCAACAATCAATATCCATTTGATACATACAATAAAAGTGCTGAAACACTCATGTCATTATAGCTACTCAGCAGCCTACACATGTAAGGTAAGACAAAACATTTGGTATTTGTCACATTATTGCAAAAAAGTAGTCTTTGAAAGTATGTTTCTATATTATATTCTAATAAAGTGTTTCATGAGTTGCAAAAAAGATGTAAATACAATATAAGTAATCAGCTGAAGCCCCCATCTCTGTTTAGGCTTTTAAAATCAGGATCCATTCATGTCTCATTCAATGTTTGCCACTGCAGGTGTTTTTAATTCAAGTGAAAGAAATTCATATCTGTGAGTCCGACTGACCGAAAGTTGTTCTGCACATTGGAACTCTACAGTTACCACTTTAATCTGCTGATTATTTCTTGATTAATCAATTAGTTGTTTGGTCTATCAAAATGTCATATATCAAAAACTGATAAATGTCGATCACTGTTTCCCAAAGCCCAACGTGCAACATCAAATGTCTTGTTTTGTCCTGACCAGCAGTCCACAACCCAAAGATATTCAGTCTACTGTCATAGAAAATGAAATAACCAGAACAAATTCACATTTAAGCTGAAACAAGAGATTTTTTTTTTCTTTAAAAAATAACTCAAAATAATTAATGGATTATCAACATAATTCATTTTCTGTCGATCAACTAATAGATCAATCGACTAATCGTTGCAGCTATACCCCACTTACAACGCCTTTGCTATTATTTTATTTGTTTGTGAAAGTACGTTTGGGCAGCAAAATCATTGTTATTATGATTCTGTCATGCGTAGGACCAGGAATCAAACCAGCATTTAACAACTATCTCAGAGGCTGTTTGTGTCAGTGTGGAAGATGTCTCCCTATGAAGCCACACGCAGCACAAACCAGCACTGCAGTCACCACCTCATCAGTTGAAATGAGGATAAATCAAATCCAGGATTAGCTTAAAACAAAGACCAAAGTTTAGCAGCCAAAGCCAAGGATCAAGCACACAGAGACTCAATAGAGTTTAAACTGAGATCATGGACTGCTTTATTTAAATGATTTACTGAAATTCTAATAATGATAATGTGTGGGTGCACATAATTAAAACTATCAAACTTTTTACTATTTGGCATCAGGCAGAGAGACAAATACATACAAAACTATAGAAATGTGTAAATACTGCAAACGATCTGCCTAAATGCCTCATGTAGATTATAAAAACATCACTAATGTCTTCCCTCTCCAAAAATTTGGTCACGATCAGTATCACAATGACAACATAATGTTGCTCAAGGGCTGCAGCTAACAGTTATTATCATTTTCATAATCTGACAGTCATTGTCTCCATTATTCCTAAACCCAGATTGCCTATTCCAGCTGATGCACACCTGGGCCTATAACCTGAGCTGATGTCATGGTTGGGTCAACCATCCTTATTTTTGTAATCCAAAGGCCCAAACAGCCAATTTAAATAAAAAAGAACTGAGTTTCAATGTTCCTGCTGTGGCCCTGATGTGATGCAGAATTCTCTGATTTTTCCATGACTTTCAATAACTATGTTTGACCTAAACTTTTTATTCCTTTCTGATTTGTTACTGAATATTGATGCTGTTCAGTTCATCACTGCGTTTCCCTGAAATACAACCTCCACGATATAACTGAGAATCAGACTGTTTCCTCTTAGGACCACCTGTAACCTACACCCATCCATGCTGCTTATAAAAAACCTGTTTACCAGAGGATTTAAAGAATAGCTTTGAATTAAAAGCTTTGACATATATTTTCATGACATTACATGAAACAGGCAACTTATGGACCTGTTGAGAAGACGTAATATTTATGATGTTTTACCTACATTTTACATACCTGCTTGATTGGATAGTATTGGAGGTCATAATTTATCATCTGATGTTACTTCACCACATCATCAGTGTCCATACATCGCTGCTTGTCATGTCATGTTACAGCTGCTATAAGATTATTCATGTAATCATTGTGCTGACACACTCACCTGGACTCTCTCTCTCTCTCTCTCTCTCTCTCTCTCGGATCCGACAGAGTTTTTGTTTTCAAAGTCCAGCCATGAAACGATCCAGATGAAGCTCCTTGGATTAAAAAATGCTGCTCTGGTTGTGTCGATTGAGAAGTTTCCTGGCGGAGAAAATAAACATTCAGTCTTGTTGGTGAGAAGCAGAGTGACAGCAGACACTCTCTGCTCGGAGTCTGCTGGCTGGGACTTCAGTTTCTCTGCTGTTTGGAAAAGACACAGCGCCCTCTGTCGGCGGCTTGTCTCATGAAACATCAAACAGACAATCCACAAAAATCTCTGACATACAGTATTAATGATGAAATGTAAAAACGACAGCGGAATGTCAGAGGGGAATGTTAAAGTTCCCCTCCACCAAAAATATGTTTTTCTTCTTGTTCCTTCAGTTGGATGTTTGAGCACTACTGTGAAGAATGATGTATGTGCAGAGTTTGACACTAGAAGGTTGTTTTCACATTTATCTGCTGAAAGTAGAAAGTTTCTCTGAGCTCGTTAAAAATCTGATCTGGAGGAGCAGGCCTATATGAGCATGATTTGTAACATCAATAGTAGCAGTTTTGAAGCCAGTTCTGATTCAACTTATACAAGTGTGATGTGGAAACGTGAAGCCTCCAGTGCACAAACACTAAGAATGGACTTTACAGTGAAGTAGGAAACATGTTGTGTCCAGAAGTTTAACTTATGAAATTAAATGTATTTACATATTTATAGATTCTGGAATGTTTAATGAGGCAGAAAGAGGAGAAGGCAGATTTTAAAGTGGTAATTTTTGTTTTGTTTTTTTTTGTGTGGAAAAACCATATTAGACACACATTATTGTTCAATGTACCGTTTCATATACATCTTAAAACATGTCTGGAGGGGATCTTTAGGATTAATATTGAGATTTTTCATTACGAAAACATAAGATTATAGAATACAATGTATTGTTAAAGATTAAAGCAGTGGTTACAAACCTTTTTGGGTGGTGAGCTTTTACAAAAAAGTAATGTCTAGTTGGAGCATCAATATGTTACTAGTACCACCAGAGATTTGCTGTCTATACTTTTGCAGATTGTGTCATTTATATAATCATTCAGGGCCATAAGTGGTAAAATGACTCAGTATCTCCCAAAAAAGCAATTATTAGAGGAAAATCCATAAAATGAATGTGTGGAGCAGATTCTTCCCTACTTTAACCTGAATCACTGGATTAAATTATACATATATGGGATATTTGTGTCATAATAATCAAACAAAATCTCCCAAGACCCAAAAATAAATAAATAAATAAATGAAAGTGAATAAAAATAAATTGAAAACAAAAAAATGACCTTAAAGGTAGAATTTAACAATTACACAAGAGTGCTATATTTGATTACAATATTCTCCACTTTTCTTTCACCAATCAGGATTTCTCAAACACTTTTTCAGTTTCAGTTCTGACAGTATATCAAATAGTTCAAATTAATTCCACTTTAACAGCCAAAACAGCAAATCCTAGTGCATCAATGTATCAGCATTAACAATCTATTAATGTGATGATTATAATAGAAAACTGACAAGGGCCATTATTCTACAAAACAAGTACTTAAATTTTTGATATTTTAAGTACATTTAGCTGATAGAACTCACTTGTACCTAAGTAGGATTTTTGTATGTAGGACTTTTAGTTGTAACAGAGTATTTTTACATTGTTGTACAGGCACTTTTACTGAATTCTTCTTCCACCACTGAAAAGTGGTTAGCCTGTATAAACATAGTTTAGTAGTTTAGTATGAAGCAGTTTTTTTATATGACACCATCTGGCAATACTTTATTTTACAGGCCTCATTTCCTAAAGCTTCCTACAAACAAGCAATTCTTAGGAAATGATGGATCTGTAAAATACAGCCTTATAAAATATAAAAAAAAACATGTATCTCTTGATCTCTATTTAGATTATGTCATTTCTCAAAACCAGACCAGACACATTTAAGACAGATTGTGGCCTCCTGTGGTCAAATCATAGCTAGGAGCAATGTTGGAGCTGAAGAGGCCAGTAAACTGAAACCAGGACTGGGAACATTTATGTGTTGACTGAGATGATACATGGTTGCATCTTTTTAAATTGCTGTTAAAAGAGAGAGAGAGAGAGAAATCACCAGATACCATGTACTAGTACAGTAGACAGGCATATTGTTTTTAAAAAAAGATATATAGGTGTATCTTTCTGGAACACCTAAATGGGAGAGAGCCATTTTAAATGTTATTAGTTCAACGTGTGCTTTTCCTGCTCTTACAAGTTAAAACGTCCGCTGTAAAAAGGTCTGTTGTAATGATACAGGTGTAAGTTGTCCCAGGTGCTGGTGACAGGAGAATGAGGGAGATGTCAGTCAGCTACACCCACACACACTGTGTCTGAAATCACTCCCTAGTTCACACAGTCACTACTCCCTACTCAATGAACTTAATAGTTAACTCTTTAGTGAGCATTAACTTCATTTTACAGGTGTAGTGTTGCATGGCTGTAATTTTCATATATACCATAAGTAAGGTATTGCACTGTGGAATTTGGAGCAAAAATAGTGCACATGCTTTGGACAATATTTTTTCATCCCATACTATACATATTATATAGTGCATAAATGTCACACTGAGAATTCAGACACTCAAATAAAAAAAATTAAAAGTAAACTGTGCACTACGTAGTACTGAGTGATTTTATGACACAGCTACAGTCTTGAGAAAAGTCTAATTAGGCCACATAAATGCAAACACGTGTGTAAATGCACCATTAGTGTGGGCTTTGATGTATGAATAAGGATCTACCACATGTTTTGATCTCCTCTTATGTATACTGTATGAATTCACCAAAAATGAGAGAGAACTTTCAGATTACTGCAACACGAATCAACAAAAATCCATAATTAATCTTACTGCAATAATATAAAGTATAAGAAAATTATACATAAGAATATAAATACAAACTAGACTATTAGAAAAATAAACAACATATTAAAAATGAGCAAGTTAATATCCAAATATGTTCAAGGTGTTGCCATGTTTAACAATTCAGTGCTGTATGATGTCACTCTACACTGAGCCTCCATTCATCCACAGACAGACAGTAGAAGCTTTTAGCTGAATAAAGAAACAGATTCATCTTTGGTTATGTCATTGCTTTCATTACTTGATAAATGACAGTACATTGGCTTGCATCTCTACAGTGGGACATTTAGCAGTGATATTCTCATCCACTTCAACAACAAATTACATTAAAAAGCTGCATTAAAATAGTTAAATTGTTGGCTCTCACTCTCCCAAACATGCATAGTGCAATTCGGGTATTGTGATAAACCATACTGCTATTTAAAAATGACATAGTCTAACTTTTATAGCATGTCAGTATTTATAATGTGGACAAAAAGTTCTAGAAAGCAAGCTAAACTGGGTCCGGCAGCTACTCCACCACCACCTTCCCCATGATCCTGTAGGTCTCTGTTGGGCCCTGCTCTCCACATGTCAGCTGTGTGTCTTGGCTCTCAGGCTTCTTCAGCGGATCTGTCAGTAGTGAACATGATCTTAGACAAACAGCTGTTGCTATGAAACATGTTTGACATATTCACAATGCAAATATTTCTTTTTATTCGTTCTTGCAGAACTGGATTTCTAACCATGAAGCAGAAATGTTACGGACCTGTCTGTCGACTGTCTCCTGGCTTGTTTCTGTAGTGCTTGTGGGAGGGAGCATAGAGGAAGATAATGGTGAACACATACAGGTTCCACATGCCGTAGATCCCTGTGAGAAAGGCACTGTGGACTTGCAGAGTGTAGTCTCCCCAGTGCCAGTGACCTTCACTGACCTGGTCACAGATAAAAAAAATGTTTGGAATGATTTTTAGGAGCTTAATCATGTCAAAATAGTAAAGACTTCCATGTTGCTCATAAAGGGTAATTCTTACTTGAGTTAAGATGAAGAAGATGACAGTCATGGCTGCACATGCTAGAGTTACCAGCATCAAAAACTTGAACCTGAAGATGATACCCTGCCAACACCAGTAAGAGTGGAGAAAAAAAGTGAGAATAATGCTTTGTCTTTTGAAAGGAAAGATTTTCTACCTCTGTTTTACTTTTTATTTGTTATGAAACCAACCTTATAATGCAGTTTCCTAGCCTCAGGCATTGCAGGGAGTTGCTGGATTTTCCCACCAATGTTCCTGAACACACAAAGCACCATGCAACACAGAGAGAGGAAGTAGAGACAAGCAGCAATCCCTGCCACAATAATGA
Organism: Thunnus thynnus; assembly: GCF_963924715.1. Lineage (NCBI taxonomy): Eukaryota > Metazoa > Chordata > Actinopteri > Scombriformes > Scombridae > Thunnus > Thunnus thynnus. Next base: position 30,125,215 of record NC_089524.1, on the reverse strand, counting down.
AGGTAATCTGTGAGGTCAGTCAAAGGAAAAGCATGGATGACACAGAGAGACTCAAATTTAAGGTATGTTCTCATAATGCAGAATCCGACTTTTATAATTAAGTATAAATATCTGAAGGATACAACAAGATTGGTCCCAAATTCCGATGCCCACACGCTGTAGAAAGGGTTGGTCAAATGAACCCCCCTTTCATAAGAAGCAAGCACATTCAAATTTATGGAAAGATACAACAATGACACACAAGATGTCATCCAAGGCAGTGCTGTCATTACCTTTCACTCAGGTCAAATATGAGGAGAACAGATGAACTGAACACCACGAGTCCAACCTGCCACCAGTACGCTGAGAGCCGATTCCTCTGACTTTGGTCCTAAAGGAAGTTGTTGTTGAAAGAAAGAGCATGATTGGCATGAAGGCACGCAGCAACATACAACAGAGAACGAGAACCAGATGCTAACCATGAGATGTTCCCCGCAGAAGATGATCCAGAAACAGAAGAGTGTGGAGTAGAAGACGCCCTGTTGGACATCTTCCAACAACAGCATCCACGTCCACTCAAAGCCCAGGGAGAGCCACTCCACCGGCACGTTCAGGAACATCATAGAGATACCCAGGGCAAATATTACCCTGGACAAGGCAAATACAGTCCAATTAGTATTCTGCAGGATACAAGGACATCCATTTGCTCTTAAAATACAACTAACTTTGCGCTGCAGGCAGAGTATTGACCTGGTTCCACCAGGCCAAACATGCACTTCAGATCAAGCATTTTTCATCACTCTTGCTCTCCACTTGCCACCCTGAGGCACTGTATACTTCTGAAAGTCAGACAGAAGGGTTACCTGTGGCTTTTAACTTCTCACTGTGAGAGTGAAAAAGCCTGGGATGCACTCAATGTTTCAACTAAAGAGCAATGGAGCTTCATCTGTCTGTAGTAAAATATCCGAAGGCTGTATAGATTTAAGGATTTTATGGAGCTCCAAAGTGTTCTATATGAAATAAATGAATAAGACATCATGAAATAATTATTTATATAGCTAAGTAGAATAAAAATATATATAATTGAACCAATAAATTGTGGAATATTTTTAGAAATCATTTTACTCAACTGATGAAATGAAATATAAAATACTATTTTATCAGGTTTTACTGGAATTCATATTATTTAAAAATGTTATTTCATAATTCTCTTTGCCAGTGACACTTTTATTTCATGTCACTATTTTATTTCTTAATGTCACTTTTCATAGTCATTTTTATCTTAGAGTGCCACTTTTTATGACAGTGGAGTTATAACCAGTTCCCACCATTTTGATCTTTCAGCCAATCACAATTTACATTTATTTTAATTTTGTGTTATTTATCATAATTTGTTACTTATTTAATATTGAACACTTAAGGCTTCCACAGATTTATACCTTTGATACTAAAATGTAGAAATATTCTTCATGTGGCCACACAACTGTAATGTTAAATAGTGCTTTAACGAAGGCAAAGAGTTGGTTCAATAAATACATTTAGCCATTATTGGATCATACTTTTCCAGGAGGACTGGCTGTCTCGCCATGAGGCTGATCCTGTGCCAGTACCAAGCTGTGGCTATGAATATCCACGGGCTGAAGACAGTCTTCATGCTGATCCACACTTTAGTGAAGCCTCCATTCTGGTGGATGCCCTTAGAGAAGGAGAACATTGAATATTTCAACGTGACACATGCAGGCTATGGAAGTCAAAACCATAATGGAAGTTAAATTAGAAGGATTAAACTCACCACTATGTGGATGTCCTTTATTTCTCCAATTCCAACGTTTACTGTGTCATTAACTGGCAAGCGTATGTTAATTAGAAAATATTTGTGGGCCACACTTCCTAGTTCCATGAATGGTAACGGGTCACAGTGATAAAAGCGGCCTTCATTTTCATATATCTGCAAAACCATGGACTGTTTGAGGTTACTCTGCTGAGAGATTTGATTATAAATTATTTGCATATAGTAAATGCAGTCATGCAGGTTTACCTTAGGGACTTCAAATGTGCACCTAAGCGGTCTTTGCTCCACTGAGTGAAATTTTGTAGTCCACTCAGAAACCAAATCATCCCTGTACGCCAGTCCAGCATCAATAGTGACAATAACATCATCTTCTACACAGAGAGGGACAGGATTCATGATTCACAAGAACAGCTGTGATCTACAGTACACTGACCATTTAAATTTCTAACACAAAGACACACATCTTACCAATCTGATTGATCATTTTAAATGCAATGTCAAATTGTAGAACAGCCAACATATACTGAAACCAGGGGCTCATCTCCTTGTTGGGAAGAGGTATGTGCACGGCAAAAACGATGTCATTGGCATCCAGTGTTTTTGCCAAAGGCTCATCGAAACTGTGGATCTGCTGGCACTGATTTGATCCCCATGGCACGAGCCACACATGCGCCCTGTGGCGATTTATGCATTTGGTGGCCAAGTAGCGGATGGCACTTGTGGGACAGGGAGCTATGGCAAAGGGAAATGACCTGATCAGTATAATATTTGAGTTTATGATGTTTTATCAAGCACAAACAGTAAGACTCCATATTTTATTAAACTGCAATGGGAATCTGGTTAAAATTAACAAGATTTTTTGTGAACTTTTAATATACAATCTATAAGTCTCACTTTGCCAGATACATTTAAATATTTGTAGTTGCAGCAATCAATTTATCAAGTAATAAAATCTGACTACTTACCAATTAATGCGCCAACCAAGATGGACAGAACTTGAAAAACAAGAATAAAGAGAACCAAGAAAAACAATTTCTTAGTGCTCATGCTTTCTATGATTGCTCCTGCCATATCTAAAAGATAATTTGAGAAAGTGACTACAAGCCCGCGTGGTCCCAGTAGGCTGAGTGCTCCACTACATCTGACTGTCCCAAGGGATGAAGAGGATGAGACATCAGCATCAAACAGCGTGTGCAGTGGGGGGTGGGGTGTAACCATCATGTGTTTAGATTCAGAACATTAAAAGAGCAATTATGGTAGACACAAAACAGTTGTCTATAAAACATGATTCCTTTATTGCTTAAAGAATACAACTTTGTAATATAGGCGAGTGAATGTGTATCACAACTAGGTTACTTGTCTTTACACTGAGGATTTACCACAGTCACAATGCAAATGTTTGATACTGCACCCGAGGAGAGGGGGGAAATAACAAATTCAGCCTGGATATCAAAGCATCTTACAAAGTCATAGGTTAATAATCTTTAACACTGACTTGGAGTCAGCAACGAGAATCACAGTAGCACCTACACCTTTAAAAAACACTAACTCTGGGCTGTTAGTCTGTCCTCTATCTTTGGTTCTATGAGACAAAATATTCTGCTTCTGAAAGGTGTAGCTAATTACCAATACTGTGGGTGGTTTAAGGTAAGAAAAATGATGCAACATAAAGTATCTGAGTGAGCTAAAATGAAACAAAATGTCAGTTTATTTCTCTACTGAACAAAAACAATTCCATTATTCACAACCCCCTGAAAAGATCCTCTGTTGAACAAATATACCAAGAGGGGGGTAAAAGAAAACCCTTACTGTAAAAATGACCATGAAACCACAAGAAAGGATGAATCAGCTGCTCTGAAATCATTCTAGAGCAGGTCTCCTAAACCACAAAAAGTGATCTAGTACAACGGATAACATAAGTAAGCTAATCTGGGGCAGTACCACAAGAATTGAACACTTGCTGCTTTATCACCAAAAATCACTGACATATCTCAGGCGACGTTTGCCTTCAGTGTGTCCATAACACGTCCAGAAATCTACAAATTACTCACAACAGAATATCAAGACATAATTAAACAGAAGCAACTGGAAAAAAGGGGGGGAATGAGATTAATCGAAAACTTCATTAACAGCCTCTCGATCCAAATCATTTTCAGGTACTGGTGTCTGAGGCTATCTTGAAATCCCCCTTCAGCTTTCTCTTCACTGTCCGTTCCAATGTGCATTTCCCATCTTTCACTGATGTATCCCAGCTGTCACACGTGTCTCATGTCTGTGTCAATGACAGTACTGGGAGATTTGTGTGCCGACACTGTCCCAGGAAGGGATTTCGGACAAGTTGAACGCCGTCCTGGGATCACATGTCATCCTCCTCGTCTTCATCCTGAGAGGAACCGGCCTGCTGTGCGGCGCTGGCAGATGCTGCTGCCATCTGTGCCTGTTGGGCGGCCTGCTGCATCTGCAACCACTCCTGCTGGGCAAGCTCTGCCTGCTGCTGCCGCGCCTGCGGAAACACAATCCAACCAAAGCAGAGACATGAAACACAGGAAGGCAATCAAAGAGCTTAGTAGACCATTAGAAAGATTCATACATTGAGATCAGACGTCCCATTAGAGCTCAAGTATCACAATGATTTTGACTCAGAGATATTACACCATTATGTATATTAGGCATGAGAAGTCACAGAGTCACGCACACCATCTCCGGAGTCGGGCAAAAGTGCACCTGACCCGCCTCTAAACAGGTTGCTGTGACGTCTCGCCGACTGCTGCCCTGCTCCCTGCTCATACCCCTCAAACAAGCTGTGTTGTGAGACTCATCTCATGTCTGTGCTGGAGACCAGAGAGAAAGCTGTTTTTAAAAGCTTAAAAGAACTTATAGGGAATGAAATGTGTCCATCCACCGTTTTATAGCCGTGACTTTTACCACTAGTTACAGCCATGATGTATACAGTCCCCTGCTTTCAACTCAAGACAAGCGTGTCATCAGTTAAAGACAAACCTCAAGCAGGTAGTCCTGTTGTAATGGACATGCAAATCCCCGCCGCGCTGGGCTGATGCACCGAGTCAAACCAAGCCAGCATATATGTGGAAAAAGACTAGTAGTTACACCTCTGAGAAGGTGCGCCTTAGCTACTGCTGGACTGTCTACTACTCCATACTACACACCCAAGAAGCTGCTGCACCAACCCTGTCCCCTAGAAATTATGTTTATACACAACTAAATTGCAACAACAAATATGTTTTTCAGTGAACATAATGCTTGCTGAATTACGGTTTCTGTAAACACGAGAAAATGTTATTTAATGTATCTGTCAAGTTGCAAAAATGTTGATACTGAGTAAAATATTCTCCCAGCATATTTCATTTGTTTTCTGCCAAAATATCTAATGTTGTAGTGTAATATATGCTGGTAGTAACTACAGAATATTTAACTTTTTATGGTTGTGTTTAGGCACTGGCAGCACTTGGTTAAGGTTAGGGAGAGGTCATGGTACACAATGACATGAAGGATAACATGTTTCTAACATTTAACCAAAAACACCACCTTTCACTAACCTTGACGAAAGTGTTTTTCTTGTGCGCCCTCCTTTCTACAACTTCATTGTGGTACATAAGTTTAGCCCTTCATTCAAAAAAATAAAAAAAATGCCTGAGAGCATAACACAGGCAGCAACTACGTTTGTTGACGCAACATGATTGAGAAAACAATTTGGTAATATACAAAGTAATTTCTAGATGATAGGGTTGGCTGCATGTAGGTGTGACAACAATGCAATATCTTGTATTGTGTTCAGTTGTGATACTGTATCCTTCCTTCTATACTGCAGACAACTGAACTGTAATATTTTGTGCCAGTTCATCACATATTGTCTTATTACATTTCCTAAAAAATTGTAAAGGCAAAAACAACTAAAAACAAGATATGGAGATGTTTGGAGCTCTTTGTTGAGCGGCTCTAATAGAAATAACGCAGAGAGGAGAAGCACAAGCAGAAACAGCCACAGTGATGATGATGTTTGATGAAGAGTTGCAGACGACCAGCACACCTCCAACAGGTAAACTACTTTTTTCTTTTCCATGATGTGTAATGGAAAAACACTCACAGCATGCCAGCTCAACTCGAGTCACAGCTCGGTGTGAGTACCCAGAAACCAATGGAAAAACACCATAATGTTAGTGGATCAGTGAACTTATGCGCTGGGCCATATAAAATCCATCATGAGCCGACATCGGCTCGGGGTGAAAGTAGAAAAAAACTGTTGGAAACTGCGTTCAGAGCAGTCTGAAGCCAGTGATTTTTGCTCACATAGATTACTTCTACATAGGTTTACCTCATTATTTGACAAGTTTGATATGAACATCTGACATTGTAACATTATATATATATATATATATGACTGAAAATAAGGAAAAGCATAAGTCCCCTTTAAATATGTGCTTTCCTTTGCTGTTTGTACACTAAACTCTAATGTATCATCTTTGCTATTTTCATTGTGTGAACAAGGGCTGTCCAGGCACAACAGCATTAATAACTTTCACTGAGAAAAAATCATTCAGTTAACTTCAGAGGTAATTTTTCTCTTCAGTGACACACACCATCATTGATGACTGATTACAATTTTGCAACATGTCACCTGCAAGACTACCTGTATTGCAGCACCATTGCTATCATATTGTGGGCACTCAAAGTATATTGTGTGAAACCATACAGCTCACAGTGTAAAGGGCATGATGCTCATCAATACATGGGAAATCAAGTTATTAACTCATAGCTTCAGATCATACCTTGGCAAACAATTCCTGTTGTTGTCTGAGGAGCTCTTCCTCTGGGATACCAAGGTTCTCCAGTCGAGAGCTGGCCTTCCTCCTCTTCAGAGCCACAGTTTTACACTCCTGCAGGACATCTTTCACCTCCGTGATATATGATGCGAAACCAAGACTCTCAAGGGCTGCGGAGTGAAAACAAGAGGCGAAAGCGAAATAATTAAGTTACCCAAGTGTGTGTGTATATGTGTGTGTGGTTAAACTCGTGGCAGGGAGCACGACACACCCCCTCTCTTGTATTCTCAGTACATTTAACGAGTTGTTGGACAAACATGGGCCAGGACTCACCATTTATGACATGCTCAGGAGATATGGTCTTCTTGTCGGACTTGTTGCATATTTCATTGGCCTCCGAGGATATGAGGTGTATGAACTCTGTGCAGCAGTTAACCACCAGCTCCCGGGCGTCGTTGGCCACTCGTACGTTTGGGAGAGTTTCTTTAATCATTTTGTTGATAGCTGCTCTGGGGATGGTGAGGTCGTCGTCGTTTCCAGAGGAAGAAGCCATCGTGGCAGTCAAACGAAACCACAAACCAAAAAAAAGTAAAGCTTCGGCTCTCGACTCAGTGGTGTAAAACGTTAGCGAAGAGCCCTTTCTTGATTGACGAGGTTAACGCACAGGTCAAGGAAACGTCAACACCAAATTAAAGAAGTCGCCAAGCGATGAGACGTTTCCTCAAAGTTAGCCGGCTGGCTTGCTAACAGCCAATTCTGCGCTTTAAAACAAAAAGAGGTGCAGTTTCAATTGTTACACGGGATGTGACAAAAAGTTAAAGTTCAAATAACCGTTAAAGCACAGGGAAGAAAACACAAACACGTTAACACTGCGGGGAAATGTTTGGCAAGCCAGCCACAACCCAGAAGACAAGTGAAAGCGGAGTGTGAGAGCATGGCTAACCTACAGCCAGGCTAACAATGAGCTGCTCCTGCCGTATCAAACTAAATACGTGGCCGGGCAGACACGACGAGGGGGAATAAAGTCGCCACAACACGGTAGCTTACTCTTCCTTGCATCGACCAAATGAGCCAAACATGTCAAACAATCCTAAAGCTACTAGCAATTAATTAAAACATTTTGCAATTTGGGCAACATTAGCTTCATTTTATCCGGATGCAACGTCAAACAAAAAGCCGGATGCGGCGTGTCCCCGATAAGTCGCCTGGCAACTGTTTACCGCCATCTGCTGCTCTTTTTGCCTTATTTTTTTTCCAAACCACATTCCGCAAAGACCCGCCCTACTCTACTTCTGATTGGCTAGTACTCGTTGCCTTCGTTGGTTAGATTGGTTAGGTCAGATTAGGGTAAGAATAGCAGGGTGAGAGCCAATCAGAGACAGAATAGAGCAGGTCTTCGCAGAATACGGGTGGAAAAAAATAACGCGCTCTTTTTTTGGTGAATTAGTTCTTCTTCTTTGGTGTTTATGTCATTTGGCATCCTTTAAATTGCATTACTGCCTCCCTCTGGATTTAATCGTCCACTGTTGTCCCATTCTATTACAATCTTGTAATTAGTCCAATTGCTCTCAAAAGTCTAAATAACTTCTTTTCCCCACCTCGTGTCCCCACACTCAGGCAAATATTTAACCCTGGCCTCCACTCGTCCTAGCCTCTGTAGACCTGTAATCTTTGCTCTTCTTTCCTGCTTATATTTCCTGCATGAAATTGGGATGTGCTCCACTGTCTCTTTCTCCTTGGCGAATTAGTTACAGATTTCTATTCTATTTTAATCTATTTTATTATATTGTATTCTATTCTCTGCTTACATATTAAGAACTCATTAATGTTTCTTCAATGAAAAAGGTTCATTAATATTGTATTGTATTTGTATTGTATTTATTGGGATAATGTACAGTTTTAAACATAAATGTTAACATTTGATGTACTGCACCAGAGGTAGCTTTAAAGCTAATTTTCATCTGCAGTCCCTCACAAATAAAACATATAACAGCACAATAATAAACAGTACAAAGCAAAAAACACACAGGACACACTATACAAAATACAAAGCTACACACAATAGCACATCACATACACCCTAACAAAACACTAACAAAAGTCCATGTGGTGTGAGGCTTAGACAAACAGCTGAATCCCAGATTAGGCCAGGTGTAAATACATAATCCAGTTTCACAAACACAGGTTGTCACTAACAAAAGTGGCTGACACAGTAATAAATATTTTCAAAGGATGGCTTTAAAATGTCTTTTGAAAAGTACACACCACCCCTCAATAAGACAATATAATCATCTGAACTATCTGAATACTTCCTCTAATGCATTGACTTTGCTGCTGCCCTTCATAGTTATGCTTACCTCTTACATATTGTGTAATATAAAGGCTTTGAGGCTTAACGAGTTAAGAGAGTTATAGTAGTCTGTTCAGTGTATAGGCTGCAGTTTACAATCTTCAGCAGGAGCTCAGACATACATGGAAAAGGAGATTGTATTGTAATTAGTATCCATAGTTTTTCATGTTTTATTTGTTCACAATAATTATTGTTTCAGCATGTCATAGCAAAGAAGTCTTATAGTTCAAAATAAAATAAACGCAAAATTGCTGAAAAGCCATTAGCATACACAGATGAATTTATCTCACAAAAACAGCAAAGATGAGACATGGACTTTATGAGTTGCTCTTATCTTTTTCCAGTGTGAAGCTCTTTCGACTTCTCCAGCGTAGCAGCTTGAGGAAGTTTAGACTGGCATTGAAGACCTTATCGTGTTCAAACACCATTTTATAAAATGTGTCAATTGGGAGGTCACCATTAGGGTCAGCATATTTGAGGGTGGTCATAGGGGTGTAAAGCGTATTTGTCTGATGACGGAACGGGGGATTCTCCATGGTGATGATCTTGTGAGTATGCTAGAAGAAAAAACAAAGAACAAACATAAACCACTGGTGTAGAGAATGTGCACTAATTTATCTCAGTTGCAGTGTATTAATGGTGAAGCAACATATGATGAGGTGAGGGATGTTTGCAGATGAATAATGCTATACCTCTGCTACATCCTCAGCAGTCTGCCCGAGGGTTTCAAAGATTTGTTTGTAGTTCTTCAAGTAGATGTTGGTGAACATGTCAGCAGTAATTTTGTCAGCATTGCTGAGATCAGTCTTCATGCCTTCATCATAGACTTTACGCTCAAACTCTGTTATCACTGGACCTGGCTCGATCAGACTGATACTGAGAAAAGAAAACAGAAGTACACACACATTCATATCCCTCCCAATAAGAGACTGAAGTACAACAAGTTAGTAAATGCTACAGAGGTAACTTTACCTTTAATACACTGTAGTGGAACATTTTGTGTTAAGTATATGGCCCTATTCCTCTGCTCCTATCTGAGATGAAACCACCTTGCAGAGCTATTCCCTTTAATATACGCTTACTGGTGAATACTGTGCTAGGACTTGCCCAGAGCCAGGGTGTGCTGTGTTTGGCATACTTAAGTCGGCATATTTTTCCCTCAATGGTGAGACAATAGTGGGCTTGGTTATGCAATAGAACTGTGCAGATGGTAGAGACATAACATGGGCAAGTGCTAGTTTGCAGGCATTTGCATGTTAGCTCTGGAAGGGAATGTTTCTCTGACATACAATATCTTTCCCTCACTGATCCCAGCCCTTGGAACTCAGTACAAGAGATACCAGCACAAAAATGTGCATCAGTCTCTGTTCTGTGAATGAAGCATGATAGAATCAGTATCTTACTTGAGATTAAATCTCAGGGCTTGTACTGCCAAGCTCTCACAGAAGCCTTCCACTGCAAATTTGGATGCTGCATAGACATCATTAAATAAAATCCCTGAAAAACAAAGACACTGTTAACAGACTGTTTTGTCACCTCAGTTGAATGTGAGAATGATGAAGAGATGTAACAATTCTCACCCTGAATGCCCATGACACTGCTAATGACCACAATATGGCCTTTTTTCCTCCTCTTCATGTCAGGTAGGATTTCCTTCAGCAGCCGCACCAGCCCAAAGAAGTTGGTATCCATGACAGTTTTCATCTCATCAATAGACTGACACTCGATGGGTCCAATCAGACCCATCCCAGCATTACTTACTATGTGAGGAAGTAAAGCATGGAAAAAATATACAGTTGGAATATATTGGAAAAATATACATAGTTGCAATAACAACACTCAATATTAAAAGCTGATAGCCTTTAACTAAAGGGTTTTTTGACTCACTAAGAATGTCCACCCGGCGGTCAGGCAGGCTGTCTACACAGGCTTTGATGGAGTTCTCGTCACATACGTCCAGCTGTTTGATTTCCAAAGTTCTGCCCAGACTCCTGCCTGCTGCCTCAACCAGGTCCTTACCCTTACTCAGGTTCCTCATGGTAGCATACACTACAACAAATGAAATCAATTTGAACCAGTGAATTTGTTTACTACTTGGATACAGATCATCACAAATTAAAACATGTTTTCTTAGTAACCTCCATGGTACCCTGCAATGGTGTTTGCTACCACCCCCAGTATATTTAAGGGTAATGTAATTTTCTTCATGATGTTCAAAGCATTGACAAATGACATTCAAAAATTCAACTGCAATGTTGTTTCCTGAAACAGTGTCCTAGTTACTCTGCAGGCATTCAGACTATTTCCTCTACAGAAAGCAGTTCTAATAAAAACTGCAGACAGTTTGGATTATCAAGAGAAACCAGGACAATTTTTCTGAAAAGATATGATAGTGTTAGTTGGTTATGTCAACGGTGAATATCTCAAACTTTTGTTTTCCACATAAAACCAAAACTATCTGCATTAAGTTTTTTTTTTGTGTGTGTGTGTGTGTGTGTGTGTGTGTGTGTGTGTGTGTGTGTGTGATTTCGGTAAACTGCCTCTATAAACACATAGACCAAGCTTCTAACCAATTAAACAGCCTGTCATTACTCTGTTTGTTTTAGATATCTATGACTTATTTAGTAAAATACCCCTTTTTTGCAGCCATATAACCACTATTAGCACACAATCTTGAATATTCATCACTATAAAACTGGCTGTAATCCTTCAAGTTTTGAGTTATTTCATTTCTACAGTTTAGGTTAGGGACTGTACGAAAAAATATTGGGGCAGCTGAACCATACCTTTATGACAGCGTTCTAAAAATTTTCAATGGACCTTCCCGTTCACTTGAAAAACTTCAACACCCTCTACCCTAATATCTTACAATAATAGAGCAGTGTTGAATCAGTAAAACCTGTTTGATCATAAAAATGTAAGGCATAAAGAATTTGAAATGGTATACTATTTTGAATTCAATCTGTAAATGGAGCAATCATTTTCTCAGTATCTAACAAATTTCCAAGTAGAAAATATTGCAAACATTATGCAACCATTCCATTCCATTCTATTTTTGAACCAAGAGCTACTTACTGAACAGCTATTACCACTGCCAGTGACTAAATGAACCAGGCACAGGCAGCTTTTTGCAGCTCAAAGGAAGGCTGAAAAATATAAATCTGGGGTGATAAGAATTCAAAATATCCTCCCCTGCCCTTCCAAAAATTACCGACTACTCTCCTGTTAGCCTAAAAGAGAAAATACATAACACTTCCCCTTTTTTGATGACTTATCCCTAATAATTTTTGTACAGTTCCTAAAATGTTAAATTACCATTCTCTAATTTTGTCTTCAGCATATACAACCTGATACATTTGCAAAACAGACATCCTCTCAGTCTATTTGCACACCAGTGACACAGTTTCAGAAATGCCCACATCAATCATGACAAGTTTAGACACAAAATTTGACTATTTTACCCATGAACCTCTTCTTCTCATCTTTTGAGATGCGGGTAGCCAAGGCGAGGCCAATTCCAGAGGAGCAGCCAGTGATGAGTACCACCTTCTGGTTCATTGTGCCTGATCAGTGTTTGTCTTGCAGCTCCAGCAGCAGAGAATGACAGAGAACAATAGAGAGGAGGCAATAGGCGACGTGCAGACACTTTTAAAGCCCCCTCCTTAATCCACAGGTATGCAACTCAGCAGAAGCCTTGCACACATGGATTGAAGATTACCATCAAGCATGGCCTACACGAGGTGCTGATGCCTAGTGAGGATTTAGGCTAATGATAACAAGTTTAATGTTGCAGTGAATCGTGAGATATGAAAAATAGGCTTGAGAGCAAAAACTCATGTTTTTGTCTGATTGGGAACAAAATGAAATCAGAAAAGACAGTTTTCAAAAATGGTGATATATTTATTCAAATTCATAATGCTCAATCTAAATTCCTCTTTGCAACCCAGGCTGTAAAAAGGGAAATTTTAGGTAAAAATATACAGTCTTTTAGTCGTAAACACAAATACTGAATGTGTGATGTTTAAAATGCTGGTACCTCATTTATGAAACATGTCAAATTACAAAACTTCCTTCAGGAAGACAATGCATCTTTTTTTCCTTTTTTATGGGATTGTAAACACTTGTTAGTTCATCATGTACTGCATGTGAAAGAAAATTCAAGAAAAAAAAGTTTGGTGCAATATACTGTTGTTTGGATACTGTGACCTTGGAATAATAAGATTCTGCTTGTGTTTTCTTTTGTCACAGTTTGAATATTACTTCAGACTTTGTTGTGTTATTTCAAAAAATACCCACTGGATGTCAAAAAAAACTGGATGTCAAATGCACCACCAAGCTGCCCTCTACCCACACAGAAGCTTTAAATTCCAAGCTCGCAGTATTTTATAGGTTGATCATGCTGCAAGTCCAACAATACATGATAAGCAATGAATCTTTGCACATGTCTTGCAGGTGCTACTGCTTTGTGTTTTTCTACTAATGCGCTTTGATACGGGCTTGCAGGCAGGCCAAAAGATCTTTTTCCCACATCTTGGCGTCCCAGGCATGGAACCAGCCAGTGAAGGAGAGTGGCTCCTCTCCTTGCTTAATGGTGCTGATGGGGATGCCACGACGCCCAGAGGGGTCCGAGTTGATATACTCTTGGGCTGAAAGGAAAACAAGTATACATTTGTGAACAAAGTCTCTTCTGTAATTTCTCCTCCTCTCTAATATGGCTGTGTTTGCCTTACCGATCTTCAGTGATCCATTTTTCTCTTCCTCATTGGCGTCCTTTCCGACCCAAACGAAGATCTGATGGGAGAAACAAGCATAAGGGATTTAGGGATAAGGACGCAATAAAAATGAGATCTACAAAAATGGAGACTGAATCACTTCATCAAAAGAGAATGTAGCACACCTGATCCCAGGAGTCCAGAATCATAACGTCATCAGTTGCCAGATCAATCTGTGTGAACTCACCAGGCACCTCCTCCGCCTAAATATTGAGCAGTACACATTTACAAAGTGGCTATATATAAAACTTTCAAATAAGTTAAATTACCCTGTACATATAATATACAATGACTTCTTTTAATGAATTAAAATTGATGAATACTCACGATCAGCCTGCCTGTCTTGTTTGAACAGCCAAACAGTCGTGGAGGCCTGATTGTATTCTGCAGGATCTTGGAGGTCTGGTAGTCCTTCTTCCCACCCAGTGCTGCCCAGAAACCAGCTGACGACAAAGAAAAAAAAAAAACAGTTTTCCACAGGAAATATTTTGCAGTTACCCTGCAGAGATCAAAGCTCGGTTTTCAGCACTCACCTGGCTCCTTGGTCTCAGCTACCTCAGTGGCAGTTCCCCCGAGCAAGCCGGCAACATACTTGGCTGCAGTCATCTCCCCCTCAGTTGCTCCCTGTCCCCTCCACAAGAACAGGGAGCTATCTGCCTTCAGCACAAACACGTCGTTAGTGTTCAGAGAGGAGGCAGTGGGCTGCACCTGGGTCAGTGAAACACAAAGAAGGAGAGAATTGGTGTGAATGGTTCATTATAAAGCTCAATTTTATGCATGTTCAATGTTCATGTTCAAAAGAGGCTGACCTCAACAGCCCGCATGGCTTTGGTGGAGCTCTGGCGGATATGAAAGAGTCGTGTGCTGCCAGGCTTGCTCTCTCCAGACTTCCGAGATGTTCCACCCAGGTGGATGACCAAAGGCTTGTCCTTAAACACGCTCACAAGATGAGGAGGTTCTTTACCCTGAGTGACACGAACCTGCCAGGACATAGCAGTAGAAACAGCTAAACATACATTTATGATGAAGACAGCGGTAATATGAGTTGTTATCCCTATGCTGGAAGTCATTAAAGGAATAGTAGATAGAAATTCTCTTCTGAGATTTAGATGAGATTATTGGTACCGCTGTCATGTCTGTCCCTTAAAAATCAAAATACAGCCAGCAGCTGCTTCGAATAAAGACTGAAACAGGGGGAAACTGATAACTTGGTCGTCCAAGGGTGACCAAATCACTAATCACTAATCAACACTTCATATCTCTTTTGTTTAATCCATACAACAATCCAGACTATTTCTTTGCCATGTGCAGTGGAGCCAGGCTAACTCATTGTTTTAATTTAGTCTTTATGCTAAGCAAACCGCCTGCTGCCTGTAGCCCCATATTTAATGGTCAGGTATGAGAGTGATATCAATCTTTTAATCAACTCTCGCCAAGAAAGCTAATAAGCATATTTCCCAAAATGTCAAACTATTCCTTTAAAGAAAGACCTGATTAACACTGTAGATTGTTTTCCTGGTAAATGCCTTACTTGAGTGGCTACTCCTCCCATGGAATCATCCAGGTTGACGGTGAGAAAGGCTGAAGCAGCCAGTTCATCCTTAGTGCACTTCTGCCCTTGCCTAAAGAAAACAAAGACCAGAATTCATGCTCCAGTAGAATGAACGGTGATGTTTGCTGTAAAAGCTGGTTTAACAACCAGGTAAGACAGCAACTGGCCCAGAGCCCCAGAGCCCCAGACCCCCCAGAGGTCCACAAAGTCTGAGGTCCTTAGCATGTCAGATGGTTGTACATAATTTGAATAATTGCGATTTTGTTTAGGATTTTTCTCCACTATTCCATTATGCTCCCTTTGTGATCAAAATCTATTGGCACATATATGCACATATAACTGAGCACTGCACTGTTGACTGATGAGTTGCTCCATAATCTGTCAAGATATCGAAAGAAGATCCTTGTCAACAGCTACTATTAAGACAGCTGCTGATATTGTTAAATCCAGTGAATCAAATTAAACATATATTATATTTAAATTTTATTTGAAAGACAGTCTATGACTATTTATGTATAACTGTAAATTCATCTAGCACCACTAACATGTGCATAACATAAATGTTTCACTTATCCCATTTATATTTTTAAATATCTTAACATTCACTCAAAATTGTGTACAGACATTTAGGGTTCCCAAATGATGTATCCTTCTGACATTTCAATTGCCCGCTTTTGTCAGTTTAGTCTCAATTTAGTTATGTTTATGAACAAATACTTGCAAAACCAATTATCAAATCTTTGCATGCTAACATCCTAAACTAAGAGTGAAAGTGGTATTCTGTACATTATACCTGCTGACCATAAGCTTGTTAACATTGTCCTTGTGAGAATTTTAGTGTGCCGATGTTACCATTTTGCTCAAAGTAGCCCACCACCTCACCTAAGTGCAGCCTCACAGAGCTGCTAGCATGGCTGTAGACTCTTGGTCTTGCTTTGCAGAGTAAAATATCTGCTAAGATGATTTCTGCATTATTATTTCATCACCTGGGCTAATTTTACAGAGGGGTCTGTGTCATAATCTACTTTAAAACCCTTAATAATTTTAGTTTATTTTGGGGCCCATCAACAAATGATTGCCCCAGGGCCTCCTAACAGGTCAATCCAGCCATGTTGAAATGCTGCACTCACCAGGTGTAGATGATATGCTTCTCCCTGCCTCCTGCGTTGTAAGAATACAGCACCAGGTAACAGTCACCTCCAAAGAACTGTCCATAGGTGGATGGATCCACGGGTGCTTTATCAGTCCCCTCCACACGCCATATCTACAGACACCCACCATTGTCACAGCACACTGTTTAGGTAAACATGTTGATATTTGAATAATTGAATATACAGCTTGAGCATAGTGTTTCTAGTGATCATACCTTTACTTTACCAGAGCCATCATCCACCATGCCATGCTGGGCAGCCATGGCGTTGTTGCTGTGGAGCTTGGAGGAGTCGAAGGGAATCTTCTCCACCTTAGCAATGCGACCAATGGTATAGGCCTTGCTGGGACCCGTGGTCTCATCCTTGTCCAACCAGTTGAAGAAGAACTGCTTAAACAGGGTGGTCTCACCCCCTGTCGGCATGATCTGGATCTGTACGTGTCAGAAAGAGACAGAAGAGCAAGCATACTCATAGATATTAGACAAGATAAGGAGGATGGGGCTCTGGTAGCAGACTTTTACTACATTGTCACATTACCTGAGTATTTTGGGGGTATTTCTTTTCTTTGATGAACTTGTTTGCAGCACTCAGTGCTGCTTTGCGCTCATCTGCATTTGCATTCCGCCCTGCAGTTTGGGGTGTGGTACCATGGTTAGAGACTTCAAACTCTGGTAAAATCTATGAATGACTCATATATTCTCAAATGGAGCAAAACCACACAATATGACTCACAACTTGTTGCTATGAGCAATCTGAGCGTTGACAAACACACAAAACAGATTGTTGATTCTTCCAAAGAAGAAGAAGAGATTGCTGAAATGAAATTCACAGATGTCATGGTCTATTACCTTTCCAGACAAATATCTTATTGTCTCCTCCATTGTCCAAGATGTAGCATTCACTTTGGGAAAGCATACTTTGTTTGAATGGGTTGCTCTCAGCCACCAAAGTTGTCGTCATGGAACCAGCAGCATCTGAGATCTAGAAAAAAAGAGATGAAACAAAACATTTACATCTGAGCCTTTTAGATACTGTGATGTTTCTTTGCAGGAATTCATTTAAAAGCTGAACATTTGTGCGTATTTACCAAATAGAGAGATGCTTGACTCATGTTCTTCTTATCAGTTGATTCATCATCAGCGCTTCCTGGTGGGAGGTTGGGCATGGGTCCAAGCACCTATATATAAACACACATAGATTGCAACATTGCAACTTACATCCTTCCTAGCAGCCACATGAGCCAGACAAATTCTTTGTCACAGCCGTTGGCACAAATATTCACAGAACTGTTGTGAATAAAACTGATAAAAATGAAAAAAACACTTACTTTAATGACAGCTTCTGGCTCAGAGCCTTCGTCAATCATGTGTACTTGAGCGCGGCCTCTCCGCTCATTGTCACGGATATCAATGGCCAACTCAGTGGTTTTCAGGCGCTCAAAGCGGTTGCTTTCACTGCCAGACCAGTGGTAGATGTCCTATGATTTGACAGAGAGGAGAACAGGAAAAGCAGATATGGTGAAACAATGCAACAAAATGGCCTGTACTATTTCAGTCTTTTTAGAAGTCGAGACCCTAATCCAGATCACCTTTCCCAAGTCAATGATGAAGCAGTCTCCTTTGTTGAAGCTGGACCAGGACAAGTCCACCTCTATTCCTCTGATCCTCCGACGACCCTTAACGTGCAACAGGCGCTTGACATTTGTGTCATTGGTCACCACATGCTGGAAGCCTGAAGCTACTCCACCTTTCTGTGACAGTCAAGTAGAATAAAGTTTTAGAACTATTACATTAAACTACAACAGCATGGTCTGTAGATTGAAAGGATACAAAGCACAGATGCAAAGATTGATATTAAAGGAATAGTTTGACTTTTTGGAAACTGTTTAAACCTATTTAAACAACACATTTATTTGCTTTCTGACTGAGACTTAGATGAGAAGATTGATTCCACTCTCATGTTCACATTCCAGTTAGTGTAGAGTTGCATAAAGACTTGAAAATGGTGGAATCAGCTAGCATGACTCTGTCTAACAGTAAGAAAAATCTGCCTATCAGTAGCTCCAAAGCTCAAATGAATATGTAATATCTTGTTCTTTTTCTCATACAAAAACCAACCAAGTGTAAAAACAACAATTTGCTCATTCCTGACTAATTCCTGGCCAGGTGCAGTGACTTCCTGGAGTCTTGCCATCATTGTGAGGCAACCAGCAGAGACACTGCAGTCAGCCAAGAAACAGTTTGTCATTTTTACACTTCGGTTTTTGTCCAGATTTATCAAAAGAGATATAACACAGATTTTCAGAATGGGCTAGCTGTTCCACCTATTCCCAGTATTTAAGCTTAGCCAAGCTAACCAGCTGCTGGCTATAGCTTTATATTTACAGTACTGTAAAGACATAAGTTTGATATCAATATTTTCAGTTAACTCTTGGCAAGAAAGCAAATAACCATATTTCCCTAAATGTCAAACTATTCCTTTAAAGATGTTCAAAAAATTATTCTGATTTGAGGGGATTAAAATTTCAACTTCAAATTTACAACATCTGTAACACTAAAATACAATACTGGATGGTCTGTTTTTCAGTGGCCTATTTAAGCTTATGACATCTGCAGCCTTTTGGTGTTTTGGCATTATGTTTCTTCCCAGCTTGTTTGCCAGTTCAAATTATCCATGGAAACCTTCAGTGGAAAACCTGAGGGAGCAATTAACCATGACTCCAAACATCTCAAAATAGCACTGTGAGGATTTCCACTTCCCACATAAACACACAATACATAAACAATCAGTTTATCTTACGTCATTAAGTTGGTTTCACTTGGAAGCTCAAGACTTGCTTTTGCTGTCTGATACACAGAACTTAATCTCAACATCAAACTATAGTCTTGTTTCAGCAGAGGTCAAACCTTTGTTGTTTCTGTGAAAAATAAATTTTAAGTGATTTCAACACATGCATATATCATGTTTCACCTTGTATTTGATGCCGGACTTGAAGTAGCCCATAAAGGTGACTGACTCTTGGTTTTGAAACTCAGTAAACTGTCTTGGGGCTCCGCCCAAGAAGTCATCCAGCTGGGTCATAAAGATGGCAGCACCCCCTCTCTCATCCTGGGAAGCTTCTTCGCCTGTGTTATTACAGATAATGGTAAAAAAAAGAATGACTGTATAATCTGAGAGTGACAGACAAATAAGTGGAATTTAATTCTATTATAAGCCAGGCTGTGGTTTGAGGTGTCATTAGATAATCTAAATCCATTACCAATCCATGAGTGAACATTGTAAGAAGGAGCAGGGGTGGTGTAGAGCACTATGTAAGAGTCTCCAGTGAAGAAGTCTCCATGGAGTTCAGTAGGGACGGGCTTCAGATCCATTTTTTCCACACGCCACACCTGCAGGCCGGGCTTCTTCCCTGCAGTCTCAAACTCTTTGTGGTGCGCCATAGTGCTCCTGGCCTGAGAGGAGACATGTCTTCATTAACAAGTGACTCATCAGGTCAAAACACGGACAATAATCGATTAATAAAGCAAATTTGAATTTGAATTTGAAAATTTGAATTTGAGATGCTGTAAATCATAATGAAAACAACTGTTAATCGCAGCCCTAGTTTCATACTGTATCATCACTTGAGAGCCTTTATTTTGAGAGCATTTGGAAAATGAATGGTGCATGTCACAAAGCATTCAAAAGCCCAAACTGAAATCAAGCAGTTATAGTAGGATACTTCATTAATAGTGCATTATGTTGCTTTATTCCATTTCCATTACAATTCTCTTTTTCCCAGACCACAATGTCTGTCCTATGTTTATACTGCAGCTTTTGTTGCTTAACCTGTAATACAAGTACCATGTGATTAATAGAAGTGTGTTGATATAAAGTGGTGAGAGTCACCTTATGTACCAGGGAGTGCCCTCTCCACTTTACTGTCAAACTGCAATGCACAGTGTTTTTGTGATATTTTAGGGCAGGAAGAGCCACTCCCCACAGGAAAAGACAACAGCCAGAAGTGTTTGATACAGTGTGTAACTGTTTCCTTGCAAAATTCCCAGCCAATAGTGGCAATACAAAAATTCATACTGTAAATGAATATGTATCATGTGCAAGAGAAAATTAAATTATTGTTATATTAATTAATTGAAAAATGTCAGGCTATTAACCAGTCATAGAGAAAAAAATAATGACTTTATTCATGCATTCTTACTTTGTTCTAGCCTATATTTAAAACCCATATTACATAAGCTTATGTATTGCAAAATTCATCTGATTAAAACCTTATATGTTTGCTTCCTTTGATGCAGAATCAGGCAAAGAATTCATATCAGCTAAACTGTGGCCTTGCAGGAGCCTGTTGTGAATAATTAGACAAATAAGACAAACTACATTCAGCGTAATTTCATGTGCCTGTTGCCTACTTTATAAATTCAGACTGAGCCCCAGAGAGCTTTTCTTTGGCGCCGCTCTTTCTCTAAAACATGCAGTACACAGATTATTAACACATTTTCTTTACCTGGTGAGGACAGAAGAAAGATGCTGGGTGTGAAGAAGCTGACACTGTTGAAATGCTGCTCTTCCAGGTTTACGCCCAGGCTGTCTGTGCTCCGGTCTGCTATATAGCCTGGAGAAACATCCGTGTTCAGAAGAAGAGGCGTGTCCAGCTGATCCCAACCCAGCCCAGCACACTCCTGCATGAACAGCCTTCATGCAGCAAAGAAAATAAGATATGTAACTCCGTGCCTGGTGTCAGTGGATCAACACCAAAAGCCAAAGAGCTTTGCTTTTAATATTTATAAAGAAATCCATCAAGATCCATTTATGAACACCATGAGAATGCAGCCAGAATAAATGCAAAATACTTTTATGCAACTTAATTTTGATATCCAAGATGTTAAGGAGTTATTTGCACACTAGCAGCTCTGTTAGCATGTACTTAGACACCTAATTAGCCTACATTGCAGGTATAATGTTTACCATGTTCACTGTCTTAGAGTAGCATGTCATAACAATAAGAATAATAAGAATAATTATTTAAATAGCACTTATCAAAACCAGGAAAGGAAAGGAAAAAAGAAAAACAACAAAAATGTCAACCTAACAGTGGTGCTCAAGGAAAAGTCAATGGATCACCTTAGGATTCTTCCACTGGGAACAATGAATGTATACAAAAATTCCATTGCAATCCATCCAATAGATTTTTAGATATTTCAGTCTGGACCAAATTGTTGGACCTACCAACCAATCAACAATTGACAGGCAGTTCTGTTTTTAATTTAATTATGACACAATAAACATATACATAACAAAGAAATACATTTAACAGTATGTATTGTATTTTACTTTATTTCTTTGTTTGAGTTGTTTTTATTTAGAAGAACCTATGGTGGCCGCGAAACTCGTAAAAAATGTGCAGGCCCTCTCTAGAACCAGTGTTTGGTTTGTCCATTCTAGGCTACTGCAGAAATATGGCAATGCAATATGCTGGGCTCTGTGGAAGAGGATCTGCTCCCTATGTGGACATAAAGGGCTCATTCTAAGGTAACAAAAACACAATGATTCTTAGTTTCTTGGGATTATAGACTAAATAAAACATACTTATGAATATTATATTATGCCAAATCTGTTCTGTTAGATGCCACTAAATTCTACACACTGCACCTTTAAATTTTCCACACGCTGCTAACATGGTTACAAAAATTTAAACACATGCCAATTTCCTTTAGGCTTTCTATGAGTTATAGGCATGATCATGAGTGTTACAGGAGATCAGGGCTTAAATATTGATGCAACTAAATCTGACTTGCAGAGGATATATTACACTGAAGGCCATTTAGAGTCTGTATCAGAAGAGATCTCAGTAATCATCATAGTTGTATATTGGTTTACCCAGCAACATTAACAGGAATTCACAGAGTTACAAGACAGCCAAATATTTAAGTTGGTCCCCTATTTGCAGGCACAGTAGTAAGGAAAACTGCAAATTTATTTAGAGCAACAGAGAAGTCATCTTTAATGTCACATCCAGACATCAGAAAAGAATAGTTATAAGTTAACACTCACCATCAGGGAATATTTAACACAATAACACACAGAACTAAGACCAGACGTTGCCAAAGAAATGAGTCATAATTTCTGTAAAGCAGCACACAAAACATACTTTGTGCTTCATAAAAACTGCTTGTATTCTAAAATAATGCACCAACATGCATAACCAAGGGTAAGGAGCACGGAAACTGGACCTAATATGGGCTGTTGAGTCATCCCTTCCCAATGTCCGGCAGTGGATCTGTAATGGCAGGAACAGCTGCTCTTGGATGCCATTAGATCTCATTATTGTCGGTAAGGTCATATAAAAGCCTTAGAAAAGATGTAGCATTTGGAGAAATTTGTCCAAGGTCCCCAAACAAACATGTGAACAAACGCAGCAGTAGTTTCACAGATCTCAGACATGATCTATGACAGCAGACTCCTTTCGCAGCCTTCCATGTCACCTGAGGCCAAACTATGTTCAGAATGTGTATCACAGCATTACAGTTCGGAATAAAGCAGGTGAATCTACTTCTGATTCATATGTCTGTTCACATATTGTTGGTTGGTTCCTTTATATTGCCCCGTATTGTGATAAAGACTAGTTTTGCCTGGTTGCACAATTACATTGTTGTTTTTTTGGCATGTGCTTGTGCGTCTGTGTACTTGTCTGGCACTGGGCTGTCCGCACCTGGAGTTTTGTGACCACTCTGACTCCCATGTGGCGGCTTGACAGAAAGGAAAGGCACAAATCTCTCCTCTGAGCTCCCACAGTCGCCTCAAGTTAGGGATAGGTCCATCACTCCTACTATGAGAGCTGCATCAGCACATTCTGCTTCATTGTGTAGTGTACACACCCCTCACATAGTGCCTGTCTAGGACATACCACCGTGTCTCCACAAGACTGAGCACATACACAAGTGCACGCACACACAAACACACACACAATCTAACCACAGCAGATGAATGCAAAGGCTGCCAACAGGCTACTTGTTCTAACTTGAGTAGGACTAAAATGCCCCTGCACTTATTGCATAACTGTGATGGATTTTGCCGGCTATCAGTTACATAAGTTTACATGAAGACTTAGGCAGCACTCAGCTGTATTTCGGTGGAAAACTGCTGTGAAGTGTTTGCGGCACAATCACAAATTTGATAACAGGACTTCTTTCTGGTTGGCGAAAGGATACATGTGGATACATATATGATTGAGTCCAAATTTCCTGCAGCAGCACTTGCTCATGATCTTTTGCAGCACTTCAAGGGATTTCACTAGTCACTAGTCATAGTCATTGCTAATTTATCAGTCAGCTTGAATCATCTAGATATGGTTAAAGGATTAGTTTGACATTTTGGGAAATAGGTTTATCCACTTTCTTGCTGGGAGTTAGATGAAAAGATGAATACCATTCTCATTGCTACAGCCAGCAGCCAGTTAGCTTAGCTTAGCATAGGGACTAAAAACAGGAGGAAACAGATAGCTTTGTTAACTTAAACAAATGATACATCAAGTGTTAATGAGTGGGATTTACAGGTCCTGGTAGGTGGATTTTTTATACCTTTGAAAGCTAGGCTAGCTGTTTTCCCCTGCCTCCAGTCTTTATGCTAAGCTTCACTAACCATCTCTTGGTAGCTTCAGACAGACATAAGAGTGGTATTGTTCTTCTCATCTAACTCTCAGCAAGACTGTGAATATTTCTCAAAATGTCAAACAAACTATTCCTCTAAAGCAAGATATTTCCTAACATGTTCATTTGTAAGTAAGGGTAAACATTAGGGTAAACACAATAACTACCAGTGCAATCACTGAACTACAAGTTTAGGTCTATTTGAAAGAGAAATAAAACAATAAACGGTTGTGAATCTGCTTTTTATTATATATTCAGATGAATATTGCAGCGCAATATTCTTGGATTATCTTCAGTCTTCCATGGTCCCCTTACTAACACCTTGCCCTTCATTTAATCAGGTTTACTTTGAATGATTTTTCTTCCCCCTATCCTATAGGATAGGGGGAAGAAAAACAATAACCTGACTGGCATGCTGTATAATATTACAAGTCAGAGGTAGTTGTGGATCAGCAAGTTGTATGAGTTCACCTGAGGTGCAGTTGAACTGGAGGTCAGGAGTGGGGCTCGCTTCTGTTTGTAGGTGAGTGTGATGGACTTGCTTAGTATATTGCTGCTTCTGTTGGACTTGAGTGGATTTGTGAGTGGACTTTTGACTAAGGCAAAGAGATTTAGCAAACATCATAAAAAGAAATGGTACAGAAAAATAAGTCTATTGCAGGTTAAAGTATCAACTGCTGTTAAATGATGAATGAATGTAATGAATTTAGCATTTTGTCTCAATACTATCTCAATACTACTGTTCAATGCATTAAAGGGGTACTCCACTGATTTTACACATAAATGTCAGTTTAATATATCACGGCAAAGGTAGTACTAGTGAAACCTTTGTTGTTAGGTCTGGGAGATTCAATTACCATCAAGACTTTTGGCTATATTGGCTACTAAGAGGCCACATCATACACTGAATGCCTTCAGTTGCCAACAAAAAGAAAGAAAATGCATACTCTTTGTACTCTCTGTGTACTCTTGTGCGTCTTCTGTTACTCTGGAGGAGCTTTATCAAGTTGGAGAAAAATCATCTTGGCTTGGGCCTAGAGACTTAACAAAAACCCTGCATTACAAACTACTGGGGATGTGGTTTGTGCCATTACCAGGCAAGGAGGGTCTAATAAAAAGAAAGGAGAAGTAGGAGAAGTTGTTTCACTTAGAAATTTGTTTATCACAGTATCAGAGCGTTCCTGCTTCTGGACAGATCACACTGTGAACAACTTTACGTACTTTTTACTGAGGAAATAGTGCCCATGAAAACACTGGGACATACACAAGATGCAAGATGCAATGAGTTTATTTCTTCTCATATCAGCTGTTACAAACAACAACTAATTAGTGGAAGACTTAAAGTATTTAAAAATCCAGTAATAACAAGGCTGTGATCACCACATTCATTGTTATGATGCCTGTGTCTGGGCTCTTTGGTTTCAGTGAATGCTGCAAATCTGTCATAACAATGGCATCTGTCATAACTGTGGTCAACAATATGTTTTTCTTTCTGCTCACACAGTCATCTTAGCACCAGCTCACACAAACAATTCCAAACAATGTATTAAATCAACTGGAGTTGTATCATCAGTGCTTGCAAAATCTTATAGCAGGCAGTTCATTATGCAACACAGGATAACACATAACTGAATAATATGGCAACTGAAAGTGGTATGAGGAAGAAGTCACTGAGTGTATCGTGCTTGTGGCTAGCAAGTGTAGATGGTGCCACAATACCCAAAGGCAACGTTTAAAAAGTCTTCAAAGACATTATTAAACTTGAACAAAGGACATTGTTGGTAGGCGAACTAACCTGTTCTTTCTGTGGAAAGGTATTGCAATTGAAGTTGAATGGCAGCCATTAATTAAGTTGTGCTATACTTAAACATATTTAAATATTAACACCATAAACACCAGCTACACACAGTTGAACAAAACAGGGGGGGGGATACTACATACAAAGCAGGAAATCAGGATGACAAATCTGTGTTCAGATGAGATTTTACCAACTTAGGCTGCATTTCAGACTCCGGCCAAAAATCAAATCACAAAACAAAATACATTTTATTTTCTCACATTGGTATTGGTATGTTTTTTCCTAACATTAAAACTGAAATGTCTCAAGCACACATCCTGCAGCTCCAACAATCCAGTGTTATTGTAGAAAACCAATCTGCTTCAGACTACACCAGCTTTTGACATTTGGTCTGATCTGCTTCTTGATCTGGAGCTCTTTGTTCAGCAGATCAGTTAGAAATAATGCAGGGAGGAATAGTACAAGCAGAAACAACCACAGTGATGATGATGTTTGATGAAGAGCTGCTGACAACCAGCACACCTCCAACAGGTAAACAACTTATTTTACTTTGTTGTGCTGTATAATGGAAAAACACTCACAGCATGCCAGCTTGACTCGAGTCATGGCTTGGCATGACTACCCCCAAAACTATGGAAAAGTGCCATAATCTTAGCAGAGCTATTTGCGTTTTTACTCACTATACCCAGACAAATTTTTCTGTATTGATTATACACATTTTCCAAGGTCTGTTTTTTTTAGTAAGTACAGGAATAAACAAAGCATTTAATAGTCAAATTAAACATGGATGGATTAAAATGTGGCTGACGCTGTTAGGAATCGGTTGTGCTTTAATTCCCCGGAATATGTGAAGCAACAGCTATGATTTTTGGAGTGAAGTAACTGTAAACAGCAGTAAAACCTCTTTATCATGTGATACTGATGTTGTAAAATATATATACTGTATATATATAATGACTGCACTTCAAAAATCTTTGCTGTTGACAGTGTTGACTTCACTTGATGAGTGAGGTCTAATAAAGTGTCTAAAGTTATGAGAAAGCCAGATGACAATTTTTTATTCAAAATTCTTGTCTTTATTAGTATCAGATGATGCAGGTTGTATTTCTCTTCATGTTAGATTTAGACAGGGAGGGATATTATTGGAATTCTTATTCATCTAATATGTGGATGAACTGAGTGGACTATTGAATGCTTGTAGTCTCACAATTGCCTAGAATCATATTTTGTATGCAGATAATTTGGTTATATTTTCTCTGCAAAGTGCTGGTCCTAAGCACTTGTTAAGTACAATAAATATAACATTAAATAGAGTAAAGGAATTGTCATACATTGTAAAGAGGATACTTTTTTACATAATTCAACTCACTTGCAGAAGCTTTCAAAGTAAGCAGAGAGGTAAAATGTCTTCATCAAATGTTTATAGAAGATTTCATAGATTCTTGATTGATGTGGGAATACTGTCGCTCAGGGTAATGCATTTCTGCAGAAATGTCAACTAATGTCAAGGTCTGCCTGTTCGGGGATTACTGTGTTACAGTTGGCCAGGTTCATGTTAAATTCTGATAAATGGGACTGGTACCATCTGCTGTCAAAACAATGTACCTGCAAGGGATAGAAATGAATTAATTTTTTGGAATCCTCGGAGGAATGAAGGATCCCTGAGGTAATAACTCTGCTGTCCTGGCCTTCTGGCTGCAGATACATGGGTTTTATATAATAAAGGGCATTGCCCCACCCATTACTTCCTTCCAAAAATTATTCTTATTTTTTGTTTTTATTTAACCTTTATTTAACCTGGAAAAAAAGTCTCATTGAGATTTTTTCCAAAGTGTCCTGGCCAAGACAGGCAGCAGCACAATAAACAAGGTTGCAGACATAAAACAAACATATAACAACTTAAAATGAAAACATAGAACAAATTACAGAATCATAAAATATCAGAAACATTAATCAACATTTGTCACAAGTCATTAACACAAGGGATCAAACAGGGGCAATAAGAATCAATCAAAATATCTACAGCCAGATGTGCCTCTAAGTCATTTAGAATTACTTTAAATGCATCCAGTTCCCAAAGATTCAGGTAGTTTTG
>NC_089524.1:29107299-29194799 GCF_963924715.1 Thunnus thynnus | reverse complement strand
AATTATGGCACCAAAAATAACTACTAAAATAACTGCTAAAATGAATACTGAAACATGGTTTTGTTGTAACTATATGTCTATCTGTCCTTCTCTCTATTTTCCATTCAGTGTTTCTGTGCTAGTGCCTGATATGTATTATATTATTGCACTGCCTATGTGAAAGTATAGCAGTGATACATAAGATGAGTATTTGAGATAAAACAGAACAATAAAGATGACAGAAGTTTGAAACACAAAGAAAAGCAACAACAAACTTAGTCTCATCACTTTTTCAATGATACCCCAGCAGTGTTTGGACCATGTGTCTCCTGATTGAAAGACATTTACACTGGTTATATTGTACCAGCAATTAACCAGATTTGCTTCAATAATTTCACAGACCAAACCTGTTCTAAAAATTGGAATCTAGACTATCTAGATTGAACTCCCCTTAAAAACTGCAAATTAATTACTGTGCAAAATCTTCACCTTAAACTCTCTCAAAAAAAAATCACTCACTCACTTACTAGCAGAACTGGATTCCCCACATTCCACTGCCCAGATTTCTCTACAATGAAGACATAAAGGGGAAAAATGCTAAAAATGAAAGTGTAACCATTTAACAGTTATAGTAAATAACACAATTTCCTTTCAGCCATGTTTACAGAAAATATTCTATCTGCCTTCAAATGTTCAAATAGTTGATGTTCAATGGCATTTGTCTCCAGTTTAGAGTGGTGTTAACATGTTGTCCCTGGAAATAATACAAAAATGTGTGATATAAGCTTGAATTGTTGATAATTATGCTAGCAAAAGGACACACAAAAAGGCTTTTCGTAGCCGACATTGAAATACTTCCAAAACTCAAATTCGGTAGATAATACTGTCAATTTTTATTCAAATTATCCCCTTATGAGTACCATTCATTGACAGCTAGAAGCAGAAATGAGTGGTATGTCAATGTATTACCAACATGGGCATATCTTATGGAAAATATATGTATAGATATACATATATCATATCTTTGTGGTGACATCATTTCTCAATAAAATCTTAAACTGACTAAACTTAAGCTCTCTCCTTTATTCAGCAACACTGGATAATACAGAGCAAAGCAGAAAAAAATGAACAAAGGTTCAAGGCATCAGGTAATAACGAAAGGATAGGGGCAATACTTCAAAGACCACGAGGTCCACATCACACAATTATACAATACAATTAGGATTAAAGGGGCAAAACAGAGATAACAGGAGATAGGGATAAATTATCACAAAAGGAAAGATGTGACTCGCTCCTGACCTTCATTAAGAGAAAAAAACTCATTTGGAGCTGTCCTTCCTTGCAGGGGGATTTGAGCCTTTCACATGAGATTGTGACTCACTAGATTAGATTTATAGAGTGTATAAATGAGAATCTGAACTACTATTAAACAATAACATACAATATATATTCAGAATAAAATTATTTAAAAAATGCAACAAATAGTGATGCATAAAAATAATATAATACATACATTGTAACAATTGTTATTTAAATAGAACTGGACTCATTTCAGACACAGTTTCTTGCCATCTAATGCAGATGTGGGACATAATTACCAAAATAAACAGATGAACACAAAGGCAACTTAACACTGATTCTGATTTTTAATGATCCCTTGTGATGAAAGCATTGAACATTTCACTGAACTCTTGCAGCAGTCTCAAGCACTCAATAAGTTGACACCTTGAGGTTGTTGACTGTTTCTATGGCAACCAGGCATGCACCATGTGGGCGCCCATGTCCATTCAATCAACAGCTTAGGGCATAAAAAACCTTTCAATAAATTATTTGATTATATTACTCAAGTAATAAAGCAACCAATGTAAAATTGTTGCTTTGGTCTGTAAATGCCATTTGATAGACTAACGCTCGTCACAAGTTGAATAGGTTTAGAAAAGTTGAATAATCTCCCTCCTCTGTTAGAAATACTATTGTACTAAGCTCTACCCTATATGAGAACATCCCACTCTTCTTCATGGACTGAATCTTCCAGTAGTTTTTTGGCCATTACTTTCACATCTGCTCCAGGTCACTGATGTCTTGAAAGTGTGACATCTTGAGCGCTCACTGGAGGTCCAAAGATGATCATGTCCTCTAGGTATGCCAGACCCTGCAGTGCATCATGTTAAATGAGCTTGATTCTGAAACATAACTTCCATGCCTGTAATGTAATGGTTATAAGATTCCTAAAGCAGTATAATAATGGATACAGCTCAAGTTGACATGGTGTTTGAGGGGCCACAATTGCCCTAACAAAGTTCTACTAAACTATGATTTTTTGGGGGGATTTTGCTCTGCTGCTACACCCTTTAATGCTCACCCTGCTGGCGGTGAAGGAGGTCCTGGAAGAATGGAAACATTGACTGATGAGACCAAAACACCCTCATATGTTTTGGACTGACCATATGAACCTGGCCTTTATCCAGACAGCAAAGGCCCAACTATGGGTGGACCAGTTGGCTACTCTACTTCTTTATATTTACTGTTTCCAAGACTCACAAGCCTGTTTTTCCCCCACCAGTCTGACTGTAGGAGGGACAAAAGCCAAAGCCAGTTATTTCAAGGGGCCACACTGAGGAACTGAGTATTTTGGCAGATCCTCATTCAGAACTGTAGTCCTTCAATGGGCCCACTCCTCTAGCCCTCACCTTTCATCCTATTGTCCGTTACATGGTTTCCTTCCTGCAGTGATGATTTTGATGGCATTCCATGCAGGCAAATGTCCAAACATCCTCTAGCTGTGCCTCCACTGACATTCTCACTGGTTTTCTGTCATCTGGGAGACACCATCATCATCTCCTAAACATTGTCCTGTACCCTAAGCTTCCTCCTGCTGACGAAGCAGCTCAACTCATGATCAGACCGCCCGACGACTGCATGTCTTCTACAGGACATTGTATGCAATAGCCCCCAGTTCATGCCTCAGCTTCTGCTCCATCTTGAGGTCTTGCACCAATGTAACCTCACACTTCTTTCCTGGTCGCTGGTGGCCACATGGAACACTTCAACAAGGACCTTAAGGGTATGTTCTGCTTCCTGATGTCCAGGAATTCAACACTTATGGCAGGCACCTCTACGATTTGGATACTCCAATAACTTCCTTATGTGTTTCTCCATGGGCCTTCTCAGTGTTCTCTGGGTTAGCAACCACCTCTCCTCACAATGCAGAAGAGAGTTGGGTTTATTTATGGTATATGTTGTACAGTATTTCAAGTTCCGAGTCCCCATCAGATTCACCCCACCTTCCATATATTCCAGCTCAGCCAGACTCCACCAGTCTCTTGACCCCAGTTCCCAAGCCAACTATGCATCGCACTGAGGATACATTGTTGTGTCAAAGGTTTCCAGTAGCTGGTTGACTGGTGGCCCTGAAGAATGCTCCCAGATGCTTTCTTACATATCTGGGATGCTAATCCCATTACCAACTACCATTGGAGTCATCCCAAGGGAACTATGGACATGCAAGAAGCACACCGTCCTTAGGAGATGGGGTCCTGTCATGACTGTGCCAACAGCCACGCCTCTGCCTTTGTCACCCTCCTTTATACCCAAGAGGGTGTGTGTTACTCATAAATGTATCTGTTTTAATTGTAATTGAAAAACTTGATTTTGAGAAAGTTCTGCTTTCTCAATGCCATACAAAGCTCAAGGTAATATTCATTGCTAAATACCATCATGGCTAAGATGACTCACCTCGCTTGCTCCCAAATCACAGCTAAAGTTATTCACTGTTTCAAACTACATTTTGTAACAGCTGTTTTACAACCTTTTAAAGTAAAATATTCAAGATAACACCTATGACACATTTATACTCACTCATTAGCTCTCATTACAGCCTGAAGCCATATCTCATCAGTGGATGTAATTTGTCTGTTGGGGTGCGTGCCCAGCATTGACATTCAGGATTTTTTCCCCTGACTGTCCTTTTTAATCATTGCAAAAAATACTTCTTAATAAATATGGCATGGAACAGTGTGAAATATAATGTTTTTATTAATTGGATTTGGTGGTTATTTGACAGTGTAGATATGCAGATGTAGAACAAATGTGGCATTTAGTGGGGAAGCACATCTTGGTGGTTGACTGTGAAACTGAAATGAAAGAAACCAGATCAAAATATAACTGTATATGTCATTAATTCTGTCAGTTAATTACATCATTTACCCATACACCTATTGTATTGGAAATAAATATAAGCACATGGTAAGGATTCATGTTAGCATTGTGGATAGCCGTGTTTTTTACCCAACCTGTCTTTTTTTAAATCTCTGGCCATAGGTTTACCAGTGCCTCCACTTAGTCTGGGACCTGAACCTTAAGACGTGGTGCAAAGCATCTGTGAGTAAGGTAATGAATTCATAACTGAAAGTGAAATCAATATTCTACAGTGTTACTCCTTGATGTCTCAGAATTACACATATCAGTCAACCCCCTCTTGTACCTTTTCTCTGTGTTTTGTTTACAGAATTTGCATCCTGAAATATAAAGTGGGAAAAGCATTATTGGACAAATAGCTGCTTCTGAAATCTGAGCTGGGCTATACAGTAGGTATTGTAAAGACAAACACAGAGCAAACTGAAATGTAGAATAATGAAAAGGAGACAGTTGAAGAATATAAAAGCTTTTGAAGCCAGACAGACTGATGGAGAAAAAAATACAATTCTACAAATCTGTATCAGTGAATGATTAATTAATTTTGTTGAATGATCTGTTCCAGCGTTGAGTGATATCAGTTTCCATTTCTTTTACACTTTTACAGAAGATCTCAAGAGACTGATAGTTCAAAAGACAGTTCAATTTAGAGTTCCCATTGGAAATGGCTTCAGAAGGTCTTTGCCATACATTGGGCTTTGATGTGTTTTAACTGTCCTGATCTACTGTTCAGAGATGGGAAAATAAATTCTGTTCATTTTTTCCATTGTAAATGCTATTTTTTCTTCACATTATATTTGAGATACTTCACAAAAATATTTAAAGATTATCATGGAAATATCCATGTAAAACTTAGTCATTGATTTTTATAGTGTAGGTACAGCACAGATTAGTTTGTACTGGTGTACATCCAGTATTTAATCATCATAAATATACCATTTCAAAGAAACACTCTAAAACAGTGGCAGGAAATAACTTCATACCTTTTATCACACACCCTAAAAGCCAGTGAGCAGGTCAGAAACCTGGTTGTCATCCTGGACACTGACCTTAACTTTGAAAATCACATATCAAATATTACAAGATCATCATTCTACCACCTGAGAAATATATATCAAAAGTAAAAAGATTCATATCACAAACCGATTCTGAGAAACTGGTGCACACATTCATTTTGAGCAGATTAGATCACTGCAATGCTCTTTTCACTGGATTATCAAAACATTCAATAGGAAGACTTCAAGTCATACAGAATTCAGCCGCCAGAGTTCTTACCGGTACAAGAAAACATCATCACATTACTCCAATACTTAAATCACTTCATTGGCTTCCCATTCAACACGGAATACATTTTAAAATCATCCTGTTGGTTTTTAAGGCACTACATGGTTCAGCTCCCCAGTATATTTTTGACCTACTCACTGACTACTCCCCCCCCCCCAGACCTCAGGCCACTCAGGTCTTCAGACAGTGGTTTTCTGGTTGTACCTAGAATAGGATCAGGATCTCAGGATCTGATAAAGCTGCATTCACTTACTGTGGACCTGCCCTCTGGAATGCTCTGCCTGATGAGCTGCAATCTATAAAAACTGCATCTACATTTAAAGCTAAGCTCAAAACCTTCCTGTTTTGTCAGGCCTATGAACAGCGTTAGTGTATGTCATTATTATTATTATTTATTATTATTATTATACCACTGAATTGCATATGCTTGATCTTTTATGTCTGTTTTTAAATGTAAAGCACATTGAGTTTCTTTGTAATGAAATGTGCTCTATAAATAAAGCTGCCTTGCCTTTCCTCGCCTAATTGTGTGTAACTTCCCTGACTGTTATCTTATAATTTTGTAAAATACTGACCTTTTTGCCCTAAGGATAAAGATTTTGATTGAATCACAGCTATTTATTAGTCTATTGAGCTTGACCTCTATCATATTGGAGCTGGAAGGTGACTTGGTGTCAAAGAGTCTTTGACTCTCTGGACCAGGCGGCTCATTTATTAATCAAAAGAAAAGATTGATTTCCTGTCATATGCATTTGTCCTACTTTTCTTTTCTGATAACGGTTGTCTTTGGCTCTCGTTATGACCCACACATTTCCAAGTGTCACATAATAAGTGTCACATTTAGATATATGCATGAGCAGGTAGATCTTTGATAGCTGTTTATTCAAAAGCAAACAAAACTTGAAAAGAGGATATAACCTCAAGTCAGAACTCTGGAGGGGTGGACTAAGATTGAAATTGGTCTGACTCGCTCCCTCTCTCTCTTTTTCTCTCGAATTGAGGGTCCATTGTAGTATGTCAAACAAAAGGTTTTTATCAGAGGCTCTTAATGTAACCCCCTCCCCTCACTCTCTTGGCCACCAACTCGTTCTTCTCTTCCTCTCTTTTCTCATTCATTTATTCCACTGTGTGTGGAAATAGGCTGGGCAACAATTAATTTCAGAGTGAATTCAGGCAGGATCTATTACCCCTCTCTGCCTCTATTGCTCTAATGGAAATCTATTTCACTTCTCTTTTGTGTCCAATATAATTTAATGCCCATTTTATTAATGGCCTGAAATAATTACGGAAGGCTTTTGTGATTCTTGAGTATGTTTCATTTAATTGTGTAATAAATGTCTAATCAGAGCTCCCATCTGAAGCCATTATGGCATTAAAATTAACAATTACGCCACAAATGTCTTGGTGAATGCGTTGGGGTCTATAGAAATCGTTGCTGATAACAAGACACATATAAATCATTCATGAGAATTTTTTCAGAGAAAAGCGGAGTGAGAGATAGGAGGATGGGAGGGAGAAAAAAGAAGTGGGGGAAGAAAAGAGGAGAAGAAAGAGGCTGAGTTTTCTTTATTCCATTGAAAAACGGGGATGGCCAAAAGATAGGGCATTTTAAAACTGTGTCACCCTCTCCAGTTCCTTTCTTCCCCTGTCTCTCTCTATCTCCCTTTAATTTGCCTTCCTCTTTATTTTTGAAGTGACAGATTTCACTTTGGGAATTCATTAACCGTTAACTTGGGCGATAAAATATCTATCAGGCCCTCTGCCCGGTTCCTTTGCTAAGCTGCGTGGCGCTCCGGTTCAACGTTGTGGGTGACCGAAGGCAATTAAAGAGGCTTCACACTCTCTCACTCTCCCAGTGTCACTTTCTCTGTGAAAACAGGAAGGCTGCTCAACGTACCAGCAAGAATTGTTTTCTTAGTAGCCAAGTCTACAAATTTCATGGTATGGGGAAACTCCATCTGCCACTAAAAACCCTCGTCAGTTCCTCTGTGTCATTTCCAAGCTAATATACTACAATTGGTTTTGGTGAATCTATTTTAATAGCATAAGGTTTTGGCCTTCTTTGTTCTCTATTACCATGATGCACAAAGGGCCTCCCCGGGCAATGGATTGCACCCTGGTCCTAACCAGATGCTTTCAAGTGAGAGAGTCAAGGAAGTGACTTTGATGTAGCCGACGTCTCTTATTAATGAGAGGGTCGATTTTATTCTCAATCGAACATCCCATTTGAATCAAGCAATCTTGGATAAGTTGGTTGATATCATCCATCTCTGACTCTGCTCCGTCCAAGCAGCCCAGACCACGACTGCTGCTACTGGAATTTCTATAATTCACCACCTAGTTAGTTGGCTAGCTCTAGCTTGGAATGAATACAACTAGGTGAAATGATTCAATACCTTAGATGCACTGTAGCTGTAAGTTCTGTATGTCTATCTTGTTTGGATTAAAGGAGAATTATTGTTTTTTATTACTATAAAGCTATAAGCAAGAAGCCAAATATCAGCATAGTATTGTTTCTGTTCTACTTTTAACAAACCATTTATTTATTTATTCTTTGTGGTTTAATTGTCTAATTTGTCTTTGATAGTGAATATTTAACCTCTACATAATATGGTGATAACCAATCAGATTATTTCTGTGCCTTATGAAGCTCATGAATGCTTGCAAGAAAGACAATCAAATAAATAAAATAGTATTTTCTGCTTTTCAAGTTCATTCTGTAAATGTATTGCTTTGCTCTTTTCTCACTTTTTCAAAGCAGCTCAGTACTGGAGAAATAGAGCAAAACTTAAGAGCCTTACACTCTCCCAGAAACAGTGTACTGTCAGATGAAAGGAAGTGACTCTTGTATCAGAGGAGGTACATCATTGTCTACACCCTCTTCATCCAAGGCCAGATTAACCTTCTGTACCAGGGGGCCTCAGGGCAAAAAAAATTGCTGTTGGGCCCCAGTTAACCCCCCTCCCCTTGGTACATTGTTTGCAGTACCTCTATGCTGAAATATTACAAATTAATTTAGGGATACGCACCATGTGAGCACAGTATCCACTGAAACAGTAGTGCTCTTAAAACTAGATTCTGACACAGGGCCCCTCTTCAAGACAGGGTCTCTATATCAGATAATAAAGCAGGACCCACCTTAAGGCCCTTATCATATCAGTGGGGCTTTGTTAGTGCATATCCCACTACTCCAAAACAAAGTTACACTTAAATTCCATTGAACCAATTGTTAACTTGGGGTTTTGGGCGGCCCCTGTGGTACGGGGGCCCTAAGGTAGTTGCCTACTGTGCACAGTTGGTCCAGTGTATCCAGGTTTTTTGTTTTTTGTAAAAAAGGTTTTGAAATCCAGGTTTTTAGTTGAATTGTTGGTGACTAAAGTGAGAAGCCAATTTAGATTGGATTGGATTGGATTGCAAGCAACTTTTTGTATTGTGTAATTTAACAATAACATCAAACAAACCCCCAAATTTTAAGTCCTAAGAACTCAACTTTTTTCAACTGTGAGATCTACTGTATATATGTACTGCATGTCGGTCCAACATCCTGATCATTTGATAACAGAGATTCTATTTCAACAAAATCTTTTGTGATGGTAAATTACAACGGCTGCATTGTTCACATTTGTTAAACATAATGGCATCATGTCTGGTAAAAGGGGCCACAGAGTTTGACAAGTTCACTAACAACTTTGCTGTTTGAAAAGTTCAGCAGCCCCTCATGCCTCATTACGTCCAGAAGCATCTTATAATCAGTTATTGTTAGAATGTCTTTACTATGATATGAAAGGATATCCTTGATCATTCAAAATTATCCTTCAGCATTCTGAAGAGAATTAAGAATCCATTTCATGAGCCAGCACACGTCATTGAATGGATCCAATTTATCAGCTTCAGGTATGCAATAAATTCCATTTTTGCATATTGTCAGGTTACAAAAAATTTGAAGTGAATGTAACAATGTTCAGGTAAGAGATATTATAGCTCAATGTCAACTTACATCGTAGCCTAAAGCTGCCAATCTGGCATGATTTAGTTCCAAAGCATACAATAGATTTTTAGATTGATGAAAGCATTTTTTTCTTCCCAAAGACTCCTTGAATACACAGCCAAGGAAGAATTTTCAAAACTGTAATGTAACCTTGGCAAAAACATAAAGTTCACTATGAGTTATCAAATACCTCAATAAGGATTCAAGTTTCTACAAGTGGACTTTTATGCTGTATTGAAATGAATCGAAAACCAGTGAATGTAATGTAATGTAAACTTTAGAAGTAGTTCAATTTGAATAATTAGAGTTGCAGAAAGATAGTTTATACAACTGCAGGATCTCTGACAGATGATACAAATCATCATGTTGAGGGTGGAGGCCAAATACATTGTTGATCAGGGCCAGAAATTGATCTCATCTTTTACATTTGCTTTTCTTGTCACGTGAGTATCTGGTTGATGGTGAAGCAGTGACAGTACACACATTGGCTGCATACAGCAAAGTTAATTGATAATTATAATCCCTCAGTGGTTAAAACACATATCATTTAACCCAGTCAAATTCTGGTCATAATAGTGAACTGATGATCAAAAGTTGTTTTCCCCATTACACCCTTTTCACGTCTGCTTCAAGTCAAATATGTCCATGCATCATTTCTTGAGAATACCTTGTGTGCATACACTTTGAATTCCATGCAGGTAACTACGAAAACTACTATATAGAGAGGCAATTACAAAATTTAAATACACTGAATGGCTATTGCTGAAAGAATGCTCACCATAAATATCCAAAAATGGAGTTTGATATACAAATCTTACTACTAATTACTGCAACTACTGCTTCTTTATCTCTTATTATATGACAAAAATATGTCAAAAATAAATTTTCTTAGATTTTTATCCCATATACAATATCAGCGATCCAGTGACATCTTACCATCACATACAACATGCAGGTCCTCCTGATCCCATGTTCCTCACAGAATTGAATCTTATACAAAAATAATAAATTATTTCTTTAAAAATAGTATAGAAATACAAATTTTAAATACAAAGTATATTCAAAGTGTATATACTTTATATAAAATGTGTACAGCAATGGGCTAAAATAAACTCCTGATGAATCTGCATGAGGTAGAGTTACGTACACCCACAGGCGCTGAGAGAGAAATGCAAAACTGAACACAAATCACTTTAACCATCTCAGCTATTTACTACATTTCTCTTTACTGAGGTTTCCTTTGTCCAAACAGATCTTCTGCTATTTAATTATGCATTTAACTGATGTGCAAATTAAGCATGGCATTTTCACAAAGACACTTGTGTCTTTTGTGATCACACCTCACACCGTTTTCCCCCTCTTCTTCCAACCAATTTAATTCCAAGCTCCAGATTTCATGGTCAATTTTATCTCACTCACTCTCAAAGAGTCCATCATCAATTCTTCACAACTTTTCATGTCCCCTTTCTCTGCAGATTCACTGCGAAATTGCCTATTCAGGTTATTAAATAACTGTGACTGCTATAAATTTACGGCAACACCCTGTGCTTTGAATATGCATTTGGAATGCTGACCTCCAGCTGCAATTAGTCTTAGTCTTTGTTTATCCTTTACAGAAATCAAACAGCTCTTTTAATTCTGTATTTCACTCTCTTTGTTTCAGTCAAGTCAGAAGACTGGAACAGCCTGCACTCACATGCATCAGGAGTCAATCCTCGCTTTATGCTGACTCAAATGTTCTGGTGAAACATCACACCAAGAAATAAACAATTCAAAGAGCATTTCAAGCAATGATGGATAAATAGTTTAACAATGTGTATGTGTTTTCTCAGAAGACTTTCCACAATCACCAGAAATTGGTCTAATTGAATTCATGGATAACTCAATTTCTTCCAACATGTTTTTGCTAAAATAGGGTTAGGGGTTAAAACAATAAAAAAATAAATAAATAAAAAAAATCAGGCCACAGAAACTTGTTTGGACTCAAAGATGCAGTTTTGAGAGGCAGAGAGAGGCATGGCTCCAATAGGTACCATCCAGAAGTCTCCTTACCCCAGATTTATAGACAGGTTTCCGAGCGACGTCATCTTGAAAAGTGAGCACAGGCAGAAGACAACACGCCAGAATGACTGAGAGTTTACGGGAAGATAAACATGAGGAATTTTTGTGCAATAAACTGCATGAATTACAAAAATAATGGTGGAAAATGTTCAATATCCCAAGATGGAAAACCTCCCTTTAGCTCGGAGTGCAGAATTAGTTGTAAGCATCTGTGACTTGGTCAGAGTCCTGAATTTTAATAAGGTGGTGGAGAGTTTTGCACAGAAACTGTTGAGAAAGAAACACCTGCTTTATAGTAAGACATACTGTTACTGCATGTTTATGGTTGTTTAATGAACATTGTAAATATCTATCAAGCTCTATGATCAATACTTAAAGGTGATCAGTTTGACATGTGTAGAGTTTTAGTGCGGGACTTGTTGACAGCTGATAGAGGTGACAAACTGATGCTTTTGGGTGGAAACTGTATCATGTTGTTAGACTTCTGTGCTCTTTCAATTCTTCTTTTAGCTCTTTTATTCTAAGATAACATTTCTAAGCTATGCTACTTTTTTACTACATTACTTTTTTTTAATTCTGATGTTATTTGTGTGAGGGGAGGCTTCTGTATTCGTTGATAATTTGGGACACACACAGGTAATTTCTCACTACCTGCAGAAGCTAGTTTAGTGTGCTCTGGGTTGGCATCATTGCTGCTACTAGCTTCTGTTTCTCACTGGAATCCCATGTTAGCTAGCTTAAACTGTGGCTTGGAAAAAAAAAGCTTTTGGAAATATGAAGATAATGGACACATGTGAATAATATACAAGCAAGTTTCTTTATTCCTAAATGTCCATATGCAGCCGAAGCTATCATGGCAATGCGCACACCCATGACTGAAACAGGAAACCCAACAATTGACAAGACCCCAATGAGTATGATGACACAACATTTTGGCTAGATGAGGTTCAAGAGCTGCTAATGGTCAAAAATCACATCAGTATCATCAAAAACCCATTTAGTCTACAATGACTGAACAGCTTTGATAAGTGATCAAAACATATTATAATTGTGCTTATTAGATTTAAATGGATGGAGGGATACATTTTTAATTGTTGATGACATCAAAATCTTTTTCCTGAGGTTGATCGCACTTTGGACAAAAGTGACGAATGAATGTAATGTAATTTGAATTGTCTTTTGTTTCTTTGTTTTTCTGGAATTAAGTTTTTTTTTTTTGGTCAGACTACAGGAAGAAGTAATAAAGATAAAGGCAATATCTTTATGACATTTAGTCACACAGTCTGAGCCCTTTCCTTTGTCTTTAAAGAGACCATGGGCTATAATTGGAGACCAGTGCACATCGTCTCTCGGCTGAGAGGGTAAATGAGGGATCCCTAGACTCCAGGATTACCCTATTATTGAGAAGACGTTCCACTAAGCCTCCACCAGTGACACATATTCCTGTTCTATGGCCTATTCACTTTGAAATATGTCTTGTCAGGGAGGCTTACAGAAATCTACATAATCCTTTTTCATCACAATTAAAGATACCACTGAACAATAAAATTGCTTGCTCTCTGGTTTGTTTCATGTTGCTTTGAGAAAAAAGGGGTGAGGGAAATGCGGCTGAGCGTTGCTGAAGGTTGCAAAAGGCTGGGATGAATTTTGGATTGTGTCTGAAGAGAGCAAAGAACTTGATAACATCCTTTAACCTTTAGGTTAACAGAGCTCTGGTGAAACAGGGTTGTAAAATTTTATGTTGTGTGATTCGTCTTGATTTGGGGATTTTTCAGATTCTGAACTCACATATCAAATGTGGAAATTTTGATAAACAAAAGAGTAAAGAACTTAATCAAAATGTAGTTCAAGTGAACAAGGAAATGCAGTGCAGAACTCTTTCAAGAGGTCCAACAGAAAATGAAATGTTTGTATATCTGAGGTAATTGAAATTATTTACTGGTACAGACTGGAGAACAGTTGTGCATCTAAGCTTGTGACTCCTTTAATCTCAACTCTTACTATTTAAATCCAGCCTGTTCCTGCCTTTCTGAAGTTGTTGTTGAGTGAATTATTAGAAACTAAAGATGTGACAAACAGGAAACTCAGGATGCAAAAACGATTTAAAACATCAGCACCATTTCATCATGAAAAGTCTCCTAAAATGTCATCAGGCCAAAGTCTTTAATTTTTCTTTTTTCACTAACAGCCCTGATTACCCTCAACATGATGACATGTCAAATAAATGATTTGTAGGCTGTGGCTGTGAGAGATTATTCATATTTAGTCAAGACTTGCAGTATTTGCCTTAAAGAGCCAGCTGAATTCCTGCTCTGTGTATTTCTTACAAATGACAGTAATTAACCTAATGTTGAGAAAATATACTGTAGCTTATTCATCAAGTTCTGTCAAAGACTAAAAGCTCTACTTCTTGTACCTAAGATGAAGCACAGCCTTCTCATTTCAGCAAAGTTACTAACTTTGGAAAAGTCTGATGATCACTTTTGTTTACTTTTACTGTCAAATAAGTTATAGGCTACTAGCTAGCTTTGGTTAGTTATTGTCATATGTCATGATGATGACGACGACAATGATGACTGGTAATAATACAATTTCATTACTATGATAATGACATAGAAGAAAGATTTAAGTCTCACTGTCACATTGACAAGAACAAGCCATTGTTAATGGTATTAGTAACACCTGTGCTTTTCCTGCTATGACGGGTCAAAATGTCTTCTGTGAAAAAGGTCTATTGTGATTATATTGCCTACACTGAAAAAATATTAAGGATCTATGAAGGCCCTATGCATGTCAAAATGTCCACATTTTACAAAATGAATAGTTATGTTTTTGCATGTTTTTGCAGTCATGATGGAAAGCCTTTTTGTACATTCTGTATTCTGACAGTGTATGTTCAGTTCAACGCAAACCGAACCCACTGAACAGCCTTCTTTGAACATAGTCTGTGGTGAAAGATGTATTTAGATCTGTTACTTAAGTTAGATTAATACCACATTGTAAAAATACTCATTACATGTAAAAGTCCTGAATTACAAATTTAACTTATGTAAAACTACAGAACTCATCAAAAAAAAAAAAAAAAGTAAAAGAACTCATTAGGCTGAATAGCCCCTTTCTGAGTACTGTATTATATATCATATTATTGGATTATCATTGATGCATTAACATATAGGAGGAGTGCCCTGTCACTATGTCACCAGTCAACTAGGTGCTCAAGTAACAACGTAAAAAATGTCAAAAAAGAAAGGAAGTGCATTTATGTATAAGCAGCGTTTTGATTTTACAGCTGGTGAAGACAGAGCTAACTTTTACTACTTTATATATTGATCTATATATAAAACATCATGTGTTTTTTTTATGTATAATCTTAACATTTAAATTAGTAACTACTGTTGATAAATGTAGAATAACAAAGCAGCATCAAATGGAAATACTCAAGTACAGTACTCGAGTAAATATACTTCATAGTCCATTTCAGTTAAGTTAACTGCTTCTTATTGCTACAAAAATAATCTACAAAAGAAAAAAAAGAAAAAAGTTCATCTGTAGACTTCTGCCACTAGGCCGTTGTGTTGTTGTGTCTCTCTAAAAAACTAATAGCACAGAAGAGGAAAAATATGGTACTGTTTCTGTTTGGGAAACAATTAAAACAAATGACTTATATTTCCATGCCAAAAATAGACAGACACACAAAACCACCTCTTCCCTTTCTTCTTGTTCCAACTAGTCTCCTCATCGTGTCTGTGCAGCGGAAAATATGCAACAACAAACAAGCCTGCGGTGAGGCCCACAATTATGAGTCATTTGTCATGTGAGATGTGATATGGCTGTGGAACAGTGTCCGAGCCTGTGAGACACCGGAGAGGGCAGAGATCAGTTGAGCTACAGTGGTCAGTAACACCAGCTTCAGGTTACAGTTTGAAACTACTGGCTAGTAACCTTCAAACAAACAGCATGTGCAGATTTCGGTTGTATATGCTTGCACAGCCAATGTCAAGTACATCATTTTCTTTAAGTTACATGAAAACATCAAAGGTTCTGTCCACAAATGAAAGTCAAGAGATTACAGCTAGGTCACAGGTTATTACCTACAGTGGCCTTTTGTGAGTGGTGCACAGGGTTAATTGCCACTAAATTACAAAAGTTTTTAAAATCAATTATATCCACCTGATTTTTTTTTCTTGTAGACAGCTCATTTTGTTCAGGTTAGAACAATTTATCCTCTCAGGGCAGATAAAAAGTTGGTATCTGTGGTTCAAGCATCAACAGTACACTGGTACTGTAACTAGGTGGTTTTGTCCAAATGACTCAAGTGTATCAACTGTGATTACAGTATTTTGCATCCTCCATGTAATACATCATAAATTTATCATGTTTGTATCCAATAAATGCCTGTTTCTACTTCAGTTAGTGATTTCCTACATTTCCCATAATGACTATTGACAACCACAGAAAAAAGGCATAAAATGTGAATGTATGCATAAGGACATATAAACAGTAGATGGGCAGTAATCACTAGTTGCATATAGCTTCCCCTAATCTGAACTGGCAAGAACCTGAAAGATCTAGGTTCCAGGTTCTTACTTGTTTTCCATTATGTTTTACAAACACACAGTCCTAAAGTGAAAGTGAAGAATCTGGTAGAGGACTGACTGCTGGTTACAGTGCAATCATTTCTGAGTGACAATATCTACAGTTTATATGGGCAAATGTATAACAAGCTAGCAAAACACACAATTGGATATTCAGAATCACAGAATCACCTGTAGTTATTGAAACTAATAATCTTATCTTCACATGTGTCCTGCATTATTAATTACTGTGTTTGTGAATGTACCTGTAACCTGGATTTAGTTCCACTTCATGAGCAGTGCTGAAATTTAGGTTCAGAAACTCTGCCCCA
Organism: Thunnus thynnus; assembly: GCF_963924715.1. NCBI lineage: Eukaryota > Metazoa > Chordata > Actinopteri > Scombriformes > Scombridae > Thunnus > Thunnus thynnus. The sequence continues at coordinate 29,178,387 of NC_089524.1, read as the reverse complement.
AAGCAAAAAGGACTTTAGAAAACCCTTAATTTTTTTTTTATACAAAAAGCTCATTCTAATCAAAAAGCTATTCAAACATGGATAGCTGTTTTCACAAAAGTCTATGAGTGAAATGTGTGTTTCTGTGAAAAACACAGTATAATTTAATACAGTGTTTAGGTACAGTGCATATGGTCAGCTAGCTTGAGTACACTGGGGTTGTGCTTACTATCACAGCGATGGCTCTCACTGAGTCAGAATGTATCTTGTGGCTGCATGGCATTATGGTCTATTGAAACTACAGTCGGTGCAGGTCTTGGTGTTTCTCTGTCCTTTACATCTGATTTCTGCCTGTGTGACAGTCTATGAAGAAGTCCTTGCTCTTTGACTCTGAGGGGCTGACACCAAAACATGACATTTAACACAGACGTTCTGCTTTCCTCTGACCTGTAATGAAAATTTCAAAACCTTACAGTGTCAGCCAAGTTATTAACAACCAAGTTGCACCATTGCTTTCCATTCCAAGAGTTTGTAACCTTTTTGTGAGGAGTGGTAGCAGTAAAGTTAACAAGTAGCACACAATCCATAGTATCCTGCAGGATTATTTGAAGTACATCACAGTGAGGAGGGCATAGGGAGAAGGGCAAACATCATCTTGCTCAGAATGCCCAAAAGCCCGGGATTTACATCTGTTGCTTCTTTCATCTCTTGTATCTGTATTCTCCAAGTCCTTACCTGCAGTATTAGGTCAGCTGGTGTCATAACAGAAGCCCAGGAGCCCAAACACCAACACAGGATACACACAGACTTCTCTGTCGCCACTCCATCCCTGTGGCACAACTCCATCCTCAAAATGTCTCTGAAAATCCGCCTCTGCACAGCTACATGGTGGCTTTGATATTCTGTGGCTGTTTGTTTTTAAGTCACATTGTAAGATATTGCCATTGTCATTGGTTTGTGACTGGTATGGGTTTATTGTGAGTATAAGTTTTGAGAAGTTGAAAAAAAAAGAGTTTGTTTAATAAATTTTACCCTTTAGGCTTCTGTATTATTTTCAAGACAGAAAAAAACTGAGAAAAGCCAGGAATTAAAAAAATAATAATTCTTGGCTCCCCAGGTAGGCAATGACTGATATCATATACTACTTTTGTGTCAAAAAATAGCTTAATGGAAAGATATAACAGGCCATTCTGAAGCTAACTTAAAGCTGGCCATGCCTAGTTTTCTGGCAGTAGCGATAATCTTTCCCATAAACCGCTATTGTATAGTCAGTAGTGAATTAATTTCAAGTAAATTATGTGTGGTTTATAATGTTTTGTTGATGAAACAGTGGAGAGCACCGATATGACATCCGTTAATAGAGTTTCAAACAATCATTTTGTTGTTTTCATCAGTCAAGTTATTAGAAAAGTAATTGAAGACCTCCTCCCTCATGTTTTAAGATATATAAAACATAGCCTGCTTTGAATAATTATTTGTTTCTGATATGTTTTTTTTTTCACAAAAAAGTTTAATTACTTAGTTAAAAATTCTTAAAATGTCATCTCCTCTTTCTCCATGATTTAAAAATCCAGAGTCTATCAATATGCAAATATTTTCATTTCAAAAGTTTAACTGCTGGACACAAAATGTCTCCTACTTCACTGAAAAGTTCATTCTCAGTGTTTGTGCACTGGAAGCTTCATCTTTCCACATCACACTTGTGTAAGTTGAATATTGGACCAGAATTGGCTTCCAAATTAGTTGTGATGTCACAAATCCTGCTCGTAGGTACATACCTTCAGATTCAAGGTGAGCACGAAGAAATTTTCCTCCTTCAGCAGATGAATATGAAAACAGCTTTCAATCAATCAATCAATCAATCAATCAGGTTTATTTGTCACATGTAATCATCAAGGTACAATTACAGTGAAGTGTAATCCCACCTAAGTTCCTTCAAGGAGCAGAAGTGGAAATTCCTCAGTATTTGAGGCGATACCCAGAACTTCCTCAAGCATCTGAGGTGAAACAGTCTCTGCCTTGCCTTTCTCACTAATGAGTGAGTATGCAGCGCCCAAGTCAGGCCCTCAGTGATGTGGACACCAAGGTACTTGAAACTGTTCAACCTCTCCACCCAGGACCTATTGATATTAAGGGGTGTAGTTCTTTCCCTGCTTCTTCCTAAAGTCCACTATCAGCTCCTTAGTCTTGCTGACGTTCAGGAGTAGGTTGTTGTCCCGACACCAGCAGATCAGGTCCTCTACTTCCTTCAGGTAGGCCTGTTCCTTGTTATTTGTAATTGGGACCACCACAGCTGTGTCATCAGCAAACTTGATGATGATGTTGGAGTCGAAAGTGACTACACATCATGCGCGTACAGGGAGTACAGCAGAGGGCTCAAAACGTAGCTCTGGGGTGCTCCAGTGTTAAGGATGAGGGTAGAATAATGACCAATGTAAATTCCCTTAGTAGAAAGTGCGGTCTGCATTTGATTGACAATAATTCCAGATCAGGTGAGCAGGAAAGCGATAGCATGTTAATGGTCCCACCATCACAGCAATCCTTATTAACGATAAAGCACACACCTCCTCCTTTTTTCTTGCCAGAGTCCTCTGTTCTGTCAGATCGGTTTGCAGAAAAAGAGTCACCTGGTTGAATGGCACTGTCCGGTATTCCAGGATTTAGCCAGGTTTTGGTGAAACAAAGGACATTACAGTTCCTGATATCCCATCGGAAAGTAATGTGGGCACAGAGGTCATCCAGTTTATTATCCAACGCCTGTATATTGGCTAGCAGGATGCTTGGCAGAGAAGATCCATGTGGCTGGGATCACAGCTGGTGTTTAATCTCTCCATGTTTACCTCGGTGATTCCTCCGATGTTGAGATGGATGCAGAGATCAACACAGAGATGATCTTGCTGGTCTATGTGGTCGGGATCACAGTTGGTGTTTATCCCCTCTATCCAAAAACCCTGATGTTTACATTTGAAATCTCATCTGGCCAGGTAGCAGAGTCGGCAAGAGGAGAGTTTACAAAGTGGTGAGTTGACCATTTCCCTGTCCTGATGAGTGACTCGTAGTCATATGTTATCATTGTCTAATATTATTCACAAAAAGTATAACTAATATAAACATGAAGAACATAGATTTGCATAAATGTAGCAGAGCAAACAAAGAGGTGACTGGATAGGTCAGCACCTTCTAGTAATAAATATGTATACACAGTACATCCAAACTAAACACTAGTGTCAAACTCTGCACAGTGAAGTTCAAACACATTTTTGAGTGGAGGGGAACTTTAAATTGGACTGGAAATAGGCTAATGGGCTGAAACAGCTCATGCCCTGTAAAGGAAGTTGGGAAAGTGCTGCATGAGGAAATTATGTTTTCTACTGTTTTCATTATATACCAGACTATTAAATGAACATCATAACTACAGATGAGATAACATTATTGTCACATTTACAGCAGTAAGTACAAATGGCACTGTGTGTATGTGCTCATCACTTAATTCGACAGTTAAAGTTATTGAATCTAATCAAAACATCAGGTTAACAATCTTTATCATTATATCAATATGACAACAAAATAAGACCTTTTTGTTCATATCACCAAAATAAAAAATAATAATTTATTAAAATCGCTAATTTCTTTTATCTTTTTAACATGTCTTACTACCATTTTCTCACTATCTCTTGATGCATCAGGAAAGCTGCACATGCATTATTTAAGAATGAACCACAGTTTCAGGTTCATGCAGGTATAGCCAACAACAGTTCTTTTACATTACAAACATCTCCTAGTAAGCCCTATTAGTCTGACCTTACTGAGTAACTATCACTGTAGTCTAACCTTTCTTTATGCAATCTCAAAAGGTACAAAGTTTGAAGTTGTCGTATTTCCGCCTGCAATCTGCAACCCTCAGGTCTTGCAAATTGCAGTCCTTGTTTTGTTGTTGACAGTGTAATCCTTGAAAGTAAAGCTAATTATCTTCAGAAGCATGTCTTCCAAATACCAATTTGTAACTGTCTCTGCAGCTGGGTGGTGTCTAGAAGGGATACAGGAGATTTCAGGAGGTAATCTCCATTCACAGCGTAGTCTCAATGGCTGCTGGTGGCTTTGGTTCAGAGTGGATGAGGGACTGAAAAACAGTATTTTATTTATCTGCCAGGCAAAGGGGAGATTGTCAGAACAGGTGTCAAGGTGTCACCGCTGCTGTCGAGCCCAAAGTGAGTCATGAGTCACAGACATTCAAATTTAAGTTAAGTCACAAGTCTGATTCAATATGACAAGTTGAGTATGGAGTCCTCTAATTTGTGACTTATGGTGCAACATGTAGCATTTTTACATCAATAAATCATCATCACATTCATGTTGACATATAGGATAATAATGTCAACCTACTAAGACCATCACAGAGAACACAGAAGCCTCTTGTGCAGCCTCTATACTGTATTTTGTCTCAAAAGGTTGAATCTTACATGACATATGCTATGAGGCACAAGGGAAAATGCTTTACAGCACAAAGAGAGAGGAACACAAAGCTAAGCATGCACTTTTGCAGTTTCTCACAATGGCAGGTGGTGAAATGTGTAAATGGTGAATTAAAAATAATTTCAAAGGTATTTGACAAGACAACATGGAAAGGAAAGAGACGCATCTTAACATTTTTTTAACTACATGACACATCCCAGGTTCATGGTAAGTATGGTCTTGGTGCTACCATTGGCATGATTGTGGACTTTTTTTTACAGATATGATACTAATGTTTATATAATTCAACTGGTTTGTTCTTTACTGAAAGCCTCAGTTTCCCCAATAAACTGCATTTGAGCCCTGTTAGAAGCAGTAAGTTTCTCATATCTAAACCTATTGGAGATGTTGTGTTTTGCACAGTTATTCATGATGGGAAACAACTTTTTAACAAGGTCTGGGTGGAAAAACAACAGACTAATCCTTTAAGTCTAAAATTATGTAACATGTGATCTATTTTGCCAGCTGTCTGTCCACAAATAAAGTAGCTAGCTGCCAGAAAGTCACTGTAAGTTGTGAAATGCATCATACTCATCTCATCGTTGCATATAAACAAAATAGCTCATATGGTCCCCATACTCTTTGCAGGGGCAATAAACTATTTGGTTATGTAAAAAAATTATCACTGAGATACCACCACTACAGTATGCCAAAATGGCCGCACAGCACAGCAGTGTCCTAGTGAGTTTGGTCAATGCTAGCACTCTTTTTGGATCAGACTTTATTGGCATTGTCAGTTGCAACCAGACGAACTGATCACATTTTCCAATAGCAGTATATACCTGTAAATTGATGCCCATAGTAAAAAGTCTTTATTAGCCCCATGTAACCTGCAGTTCTGACTTGGGAAACATGTTTGACCCCCAAATTGGTAACAGCTCGGTACACTGATGCAGATTAACCTAATCCACTAGCACTGACATTGACATTGTGGCCAAATATCTGAAAAATTACATTTTCCAATTACTGTACCAATCATTTGACCTATCAAGTTTAATAAATGTATATAGAATCCTAAAAATATAAAAGATCTGTACAGATCTATCACAGATCTTTTTGAAGCAGAAATTGTGCTCATAAAAGTATCACCATAACCAAATGTACTGTCAGGAACACTACACTGCCAATTCAGTCATACAGTGCTATAAAATAGGAAAAACAGCTCACAACTTAAAAAGGACAACTTGCACACTTGCAGGTAAAATCTTGCTCCTAATAGCCTTGACACACAAACCAACATTTGGTACCTTTCTAATTTCTAATAAGTGAATCTTTTTAAAGGATTTATAAGTTGTAACTAGTGATTTTATTATAGGTTAATAAGTCATGTTTGAATGCTTTGTAGATCAGTTGTAAGCTGTTAAAATGACGTTTGGGTTGCACTTGTAAGTTATTAATAGTCAAGAAATTATTATAGTTTGTATTTGGTTTTGGTGAACGTATCAGACTTTGTCAGGGATAAATCAATAAAGCCCTGGATTTATTTCATTTATAAATGTTAATACATCATTAACAACAAAGGTACATGTTTCTTACTTTTTAGCAAGCCAACAGTAAAAGTCAGTTAGTCATCTTGTTAATGTTAGTAAGTTAATAATATGGGTTTTTGCAATAAGTCTATAATTAAATATCTTAATATGTTGTTAATAAATGGAGTTACTGCTTTAGTTTCAAGTAATGGAAATGTTGCCATATCGCAAAATGAACTATTTTAGGTTACTGCATATATATTTTAGATGTTACATGGTCAATTCTAGCAGCTGTTTTGACCAATCAGAACTGAGCTCTGGAAACACATTATTAAGCTATTTAGTTTGGATAAAAACCAATAGCCTTACCTGGTAGACTGTTTGCAGTACCAAACTGCCCTGTATCTCTGTTGTTTTAATGTTACGGCATATCTATGACAAGATTTTGATCATATCAACAAAATAACAAAATAATTTGTTGACTTTTCTCAGCTGTTAACAGAGGAGGACAAACACAGGGCCTTGATACTCATTGTCTATTTAACACACGAAGCTCCAAGCCAATCAAAATGAACTGATGACTTATGACCTTGATAAAGGGACGCTGAACCCCTAAGGTCTCATAAGCTTTGTGTTGATGGGTCAGAGAGAGAGTTAGCTTAGCATATAATTAATGTTTAATAACCCCTGGTTGTTTGTCAACACTTTTCCCACTGTCTTTTTCCATGCCTTATAATCTTCAGAGTGCCTGCAGGCACAGCATTCTCTGATAACATCTTAAGCCTCTTGTTCCAATACCCTGGCCTGGCAGTAACAACACTGGCCAGTCACTCATTTACAAGCAAAGATAAATGCACAGTCCTTAATCTGTCTCCAGTTAGGTCTCCTGCAACACAACACAGGCCAGGCCCACGCCTTTAACGCCTCCTCAGGCTTAGCTGCTCCATCAGCCCTGCTGCTGCCATGTAGGCTGCCTCTGCTCTCACCTCTATCACCTGCCACACAGGTACCGAGTGATAAGCACACACTGCCACGGAAAGGTCTCCCATTAATTAGGATGAATTTTAAAAGAAATTTTAAAGCTTTTGTGCATGTTTGTTATTTCCTCACTGCTGAAGACACATTTTGGAGTGGTGTTACTTTGTACAAATATCTTCCTTTATATCTTCTTCTTGTTTGACCACTGTCAGATCTGATAACAAGGACTTTTATTTGAATTCTAAAATAACACTCACATCACACTAGGTTTTAACAAGGTTATGTAATCTCTCATTAAATACATTTTGCCACAAATCGTATACAGTATAATAGTTAGTGATATGCAGATCCAGTGAAGCTGAAGTTCACTGAAGGAGATGAAGGCAAGTGTCTAAGATTATGTGCATGTTTTTAGTAAAACATATGCTGATTATATATGGTCCAAAGAAATGGTTTTTTGAATTATCATTTTTCCATTTGCCATGACCAATAGTTTTTTTGTAATAACAGTACAACTAAATGATTTTATATATTCATGATTTAAGAATAAGCCAAAATGTATTCTTAGGTTTTACAATTTATGTTAAAGCCCCACTTCACTCAAAAATGTGTTCTGCTCTTTGTTCACTTCTCTTGGAAGTTTGACCTGCAGAATGACTGCAAGGGCCAGCCCTATAAAAACAGAAGTCTGTGACTGAGTCACTGACTGACTGACTGAGTGATGAAGTTACACCATTGGTCGACTGAGTGTCACCTCGGCCAGATGTCGCCACTTCCTGTATGTGTCATTTCCTAGGTATGCTTAGGTATGCCTAGCCCTCTAGTGTTTCATACACCATCCAAACATATACTAGGTTTTGACCTTGTCTTGTTTACTTTTAACAAATCCCATGAAAAGACCAAAACCAACTATGTGTTACTCTGTCTCGTCTTCCCTACCCTGTCTGTGGCACTCAACTCCAATCCCATTGGTTCCTGCTGAAGACAAAAATCTTTTAAAATAGGCCACGAATTTAATCTCATTAACATTTTTAACTGTTTTTATTTTTTTTTTTTTCAATAATTCACTAAAATAGCTAGGCACTGTAGTTTTTGGCAAACATTACTCAAATAGAGGTGAATAGTTCATTCGTTGGGGACTATTGTCAGCAGCAGATTAATACACATTTGGTGCTCCAGTGAATATATTGGGCAGCGGGAAGGAATAATAATAGTGAAGGAACATGTTAATGGGTATAAGATACACTATCAGGCTTTGGATACACACACAATACTTGTCAGAAGGATCAATTCACTGTTGGTTTGGGGGTTTGTTGATGATGAAAAATATAGAGCATCACAGATATTATCCTTTAATATGCGCACTGTGTCAATACTCATGATGCACACTGTACACTGATGTGAAAAATCATGCTGAGAACGATGAGGCATTAGCAAAAAGAGGAGAAGAGAAGAAATACCTACTTACTTATATTGGCATTCTACATCAGGGACTGGTCTGATGTTTTAACTTGTGCTAGTGTAACAAGGTCGGTTCATCAGTTCCTCTATTTGCTTTCTGCCTCTCATATCAAACACAATCGTAAAAGAATTTCTTAGTGTTAAATTGTTCCTGGGATGGATTGTCAACATTTCCAAGTTCTGTTTAAATCATTCCTGAGCTCAGGCAATTTACACTGTCAGGCAACCACAACAAAATCACTGTCAGCACCATATAATTATTGAGGAAGGAAAAAAAGAAATAATTAAATGTGAGTCACTTACACAAGCTCATTAAAGCTTATGCTATCCACTCTATTTTCCTTTTGGTTTGAATGAGACAAAAGGAGAACAATATCCCATTAAAGGCTGTTTCCGCATCCCATTCATTTGAATTGGTACTGAAGTGTCAGTGTTTTTCTGTGGATTAAAGTCTGATAGCACTCGCAGGAAGAATGATTCCCCCGTTTGAAGACTGGTGAATACACACAAGGAAAGACAGACAGCAGAGGCAGACAGGAACAGACAGAAAGAGAGACTGACAGAGTGGCGAACATAATGGAAGAATGCTTCTAATGCACTGTCTGTAGAGGGTGAATTAGGAGGCAAATAGTGTGATTATTGTGTGATGTGGTGGTGGTAGTGGCGGTGATGGTGGGATCTTGCCAGCCCCAGGATGCAGATAGAAACCACCAGGGGTACAGGAGGGGAGCAGGCAATTGTGATTTATGGGTAGCAGCGGGCTGATAAGGCAGCTCCCTTCATTTAATGCCTTATCGGCTGCGTTAAAGAAAGGCCACAATTTGCAGCATTCTTAAAAGCCCCAGATGTGACTAATCTCTGCAACCTTCCAGACAATCTGTCTCAGGAAAAACTATAGATCACTCACTTGTCTTACTGATCTCAGCCTCTTTTCCCTTTAGTGTAACCACAGAGGGAAATGGTGGAGGAAAAATGTGTGTTTCAAACCTGAGAGTGGGAAATAATTATATTACAAAACCCAAGTCACAAAGCTAGAACTTGGTCTGGTTTGTCAACTTGATGACAAAAGATGAATATGACAACATTTTAAACAACCTTGTCTCCTAGAAATGACTGTTACACTACTGATTTGCAATATATTTCAATAGAAACCTAATGCCACATGAATCAAATTTTTTATCAACATATTTAGGAATTATTATATATTTTTAATGGTATCTGCAAAGTTTAAAAATGTTAAATGTTTCTGCAAAATGTTGACTGATAACATGTTTTATTTGATTTCCCAACAATATCCACCCTTGTAACTTGTAATGTAATGCACTTGTAATATCCACTCATAGGAACTGATGAATGATTAATGTTTTCAGTCTGTCAGTCAGTCCACCACTTTAGATCAAAATTTTGTACAGATATTTGTGGTTAACAGAAGATGAATCCCAATGGCTTTTCCACTAGCACCCCCATGAGGTTGACATTTGTGCATTTTAGTGAAATATCTATTGGTATATCAGGTATCATCTGATATTGATACCTGCTATACCCATAAACCATACTTTGATTCTGATTAATAGTAATAAAGTTACTATGCTAACACGCTAAACTGGGATGGTGAACATGGTAAATTCACTGGAATTCACTATTGTTAACTTTGTCTATTTTGACAAAACAAAATCAAACTTAGTAAAGTTAAATCATTTAGAATAAAAACAATGAGGATCAATGATTGGTCATTAGGTACACACATTCACAGCTCATTCACCTCTCTGTCTGGCTGATGATTGGTCCATTGAACGAGCTGCTGCTCTGTCCCTCCCACTGAACAGTTAATCCAGAGAGCCACATTAGCACTCATTCACTGAGAAATACTGGCGACTCCCTTCAAGGAAAGGAGTTAAGGTCCATCCAAAAAGTCACTAGATATGTCACTAGCTGCTTTTTTGAAAAAAAGACACTAAAGGGGTCTGAAAAGTCGCTAAATCAAGCAACAAAGTCACTAAGTTGGCAACGCTGGTTAGCGTTGTCATTATGAGAATGTTAGCATAATGACTAGCATCTAGTTGATGTCTGTATGTGTCTGTGTCTAAGTACAGCTCACAGAGCTGCTAGCATGGCTGTAGACTTTTGTTCAGGCAACAAAAGCACTTTGGTTAAGGTTAAGAAAAGATTGTGGTCATCAAATATTCAAAAAGTCAACAGTGACATGAAGCTTGACACAGGATGTGTTTACTTTAACATTTCATTGAAACCATGATTTTTCCAAAACATTAACCAAACTGTTTTTGTTGCATAAAACCTCAACCACACCTGACAGAACAGGTACGCTTTTATTTGAGCAAAGAAAAAAAAATATTGTACAAATTTTATGTACAAGTATAAAAAAATAGTCATGTGATCATCTTTGAACAACAGCCGTGCACCTATCAGCCTTCCCTTGCGCTTTATGCATATAGCCGTGAATAAAGCATGTTTTTCAACCCCAAGTCAGTTTTCTTCCACTTTACTTCTTGGGTGTCAAAGCCCTGCGCTTCATACACCCACCATCCACCCTGAGCACTTCTTTCATCGTAAAAAAAACCCAACAAAAACTGTACAAGTGAACATCCTCAGAGTAGCAATGACTTTTCCTGCCAAACGTATTTGGTAAAACAAATTAGTAGTATATAAAAGGCAAGTTGTAGGAGACGGGGTTGTTTTAAATGGTGTCTCATTAATGTAAAAGTGTACAACAGAGGAGAAAACAAATTTGAGTGGATTCAAAATTTTCATTTAATCGATCACACAGAAAAGGCCTCTACACACACACTTTATGATTGGATTTCATTTTTAGACACACACACATCTCCGGCACTGTGTCAGGTGTCTGGCACTGTTCTACCAATAAAATGGAAACTTGACACAGTCGTGCTGCTGATCAATACTAATCACAGAAATAATTACTCACTGGAGCTTAGGTATGCCATTGATTTTTAAGGCAGTTGTTTGCATTACTGTCATATCTGATCTTAATAATCTTAAAGGTTTTTTTTTTTCTTGAAGTTTAAGGTCCTCAGCCATGTTGTGTAAAATGCATGAATGTCATTGCAAGGTCTAATCAATGTGTACTGATGTATTGAGCACCTGCTACTGCAACTTTCATGTGGCGGGCTGTGTTTTCATGGTTGGACTTGGACATGAACAAAAGCACAGAGCATTAACAAACAATGTCATCTAGAGTAAAAAACGAATTTATACAAGAGAGCGGGTGGATATTGATTAGTTTAACCAAAGTATCAGATAAACAATGGTGCATTTTCCCTCGCAGCCTCAAATTAACTAGACAATACTGATACAATAGTAGCCCTAAGAGATTTCATACAATGGTTTTTCAAGTTTTTACACTCCACTTATTCACAAATCAAACTGTGATATGCCATCAGGCTCATGCCTCAGCTGAGTTCTGCTAATAGTTATGTGCAAATAGCTCGAAGGCAGTGGAGCAGTGTTCATCTTCAGGTCAATCATCTGCAACGTGACATCGCCTGGTAATCCCTCCTGCTCCTTCATTCACCTCCGTAGTTAGCACGAGTAGCTACAATCCTCCAAATGTATGCCATATTTGGCTTTAAAGTGCTCCTCTTTCTTTAAATTAAGTGCATATATTTATTTTTCATATGCCTCACTGTGTTCTACAAGTGTAATTAGTCTGGGATACTCAGCAGTTGATCTCTCCCCCCCCTTCCATTCTTAAGTATTCATGAAAGCCAGTGATCTGACAAATGGAATTTTTCAGCACGGTAGCATCTTGCATCTCAGACCTTATTCCAACAGATAATCCTGTTTAAATATCCAGCCCGGTTTACACAGGCCAGGTAGGGAAAGATCAGCAATTGCATTTGAATGTTCATACATGCATACTTATGCATATGTTGCCCTCCCACACACTTATATATAGTCAATGCAAAACATCAAACAATAGAGCTTTTTCTTTTTTTTTTTTTTTTTTTTTTGGTGGTTGTGTAATCATTTTCACATAAGGCAGAAAGAGAATAAACAGAGAGGATGATTGCTGGGCTCACCGGTCACCTGCCCTCTGTGCTTCTGTAATGTTAAATGTCCTACCAACTAACAGTATTTGCCACTGGGCTGCTGCAGCCTTGACTTTGCTGTGCTGGTCTATTCTCAGTTCTCCAGGCTAATTCATCATGAGCTCTCTTCTAACACCAAGGTCAGCTACATAATGAGGGGGGTCAGCGTGATAAAGGCAAAGCTCTGATTGGATCACAGCGAAAGGTCCAAAGACGACCACATTCGCTTCCTGTACTGCAACCTCCCGACTTAACTTAACATGACCTACAGTCCCTGTTGCTGTTATGTTTCCCACAACATATCGCCCTCCGCAGCGCAGGCAGCTTGCGTATTGTTTACTCTCCTGTCTTTGTTGTCATGGTCCACTGGGGAATATCCTACAAGTGAACTGGCATTTGACAGGGTTTGTATGATGTGTGGGGAGGGTGGGGGGTGTTGGGAGTCACCTATTTCCTCAGGAGGCAGGGCCTTCTGGTCTGTTGGTCCACGACGTGCGCGCCCCATCCACTCAGTCTCCTGCCCCCTCCTCTGTCTCTGTCTCCCTGTGTTTCCCCACCGCTCCAGCCCGCCTGCACGCCTGACAGACAGACAGATGCTATCTGCCGTGCATCTCCAGCTCTGGGCCTCTATCACTCTCCACAAACAGCCCATTGCTTGCACACAGGCTGCAAATTTCGTCTGCCTCTCTCCCTTTAGATAAGGGGCAATATCAGTGACAGAACATATTTTATGTATGAAATGTAGCTCACAACAAGCAGTCAAGCATTAGGTTTGTTTAAATAGATGATCCTTATCGCTATTCTTTCAACACAGAGTTTTGACATTGTTCTCTGTTTATTTTTCTTTGCACACAATTCTTTTTTTTCTTAACGATATCTACACACAGTTGGCTTTTAGAGAGGCTCCTGTCCGGGGGTTGAATTCATTGCTATTTTAATTATAGCCGCTCAGTACAGCAGGACAGACTGTGAGGAATATTTCCTGCCCAGCCGCAGTTGTAGTTCTTCCCCCCTAAACCCATCCAGTCAACATTTCCAGCGGATTATTTGCCAGGGATTTCTCTTGTCAAAGAAGCGACACTTTTCCCCCTACTGTTGGCTGTTGTTAGCATCAGATATTGGATGATTTCCATTTAGTGCTTAGGTTATGCTTGTCAGTTTGTGCCCAGCATTTTTGTAATGACGGAAATAAGATCTCACATATGCCACAAGTCTAGCTGACATAATAGTTTGGTTTGTGTGTGTGTTTGTGTGTATGCATCTGTTTGTGTGTGTGTGTGTGTGTGTGAGGGAGACGGCAGCGATATCAGGAGATTTCAGTTTTAATATTTATGTAGTTAACAGACTATTTTTTTTTACTTTTCTATAGACATTTAAATTGGACAAAAGCTGCATTTGTATACAAAGTTCCATGATAATTACCCTTGTATTTAATATCCAGTATCTCCAAAAAAATCCAATAATGTATAATTCACTGTACATGTATATTTGATTTGATAATTCAAGCCTTGTTTTGTCATAACAAGCCCTGCCCCAGTACATCCTGTTGGGATTGTCCCCTTTAAACCCCCCAAAAAGCGTAGCCTCACCCCCACGGCACACACACACACACACACACACATAGGATGGGGGGGGGGGGGAGCATGCAGGTCATTACCATAACAAGCTGGCGTGTTTCTGAAGATACACTTGTTCAGAATAGACAGGGGCAAGAGGGGGGTAGGCTGGGGTGGCAACACAGGCCCAGTTTATTTCAATAACAACAGCCAGACACAAGGCCTATCTAGTCAGACTTTGAATGAAACACTTGGGCTCTGATGGAGCGATAAGACACAGATGCTAAAAAGGGGGACTGCTGAAACGGCTTCTTGACCCTCGCTTTTATGATCGGGGAGAGCCAATGCAACTGGCCGCAGTCCACACAGTGTACAGTTTTATAAACCTGGTTAAACTTGACTTTTCTTGTCGTTGTTATTGTAATTCATATTTAATTATTTAAGAAATGATAAGTATTAATACCTCTGAAGGAAAAAAAAACAAATCAAATAAATAAGCACAGCATCATCTCTACCAATTTACTCTTGTGTAAACGTGTAATGTTAATTACAGCGAGATCATTTTCACATGAATGGCTCCATGTTTACCATGGGGCGACTGATCTATCCCCTGGGGAAGACAATGTCAAGAGCTTTACACATAAACAGATGTGTTGTTTTTTTTTTCTTCTTCTTTTTTTTTCTTTTAACACAGGTAATCCTTGAGGTTAAATCTGTGCTAAACTCGACAGTGAAAAAGCCCCCGTGCCTTATTATTTGTACAGATACAGCGCACACTTAGATTTAGAAGAGAGATGTCCTAAATCTCAGCTTGATTTCCTATGTTAACCGTGGGCTTAGCTGTGGCTGGGCTGGATGCAGGAGAGCCTGTTGAGAGTTAGTGGAGTAGTTGTAAATATGTGGTAACACTTTCAGTGGTAATCCTCCTGCACAAAGAATTGCCAGAGATTATGGACCGGTTGTCTGACAGAGAGAATCCTCCGGCACAATCAAATTCCTATGGCTGCTGAGATTTGTAGAGGGCACAATGCTGTACTGCTCGGCTCGCCAGTAATGTGAGGGCAAGCTGTTCCCTCGATGGAGAGCTAAGAAGCAAATATAGCATGAAGTGCATATTAAGTAAACAGAGGGTGGCTAAAAATATAGCATGGTAGCTGAGAATGCTAGCAGGAGAAGGGTGTTTGGCTATTTTTTTTTTTTTTTTTTTTTTAAAGAAATACGGCTGTTGCTGTCCACTGGAGCGCACTTCACCAAGACAGTTTGAACTGTGCCTGTCCTCTCCTGTTGATCCCCGCCGACCCTCCATGCTGACCCGAGCCGAGGAGACGCGAGACACGGCAGCAGCCTCCTCCTCCTCCTCCTCCTCCGAGTGCGACACAATCGCCCTCGCTGACACATTTTGAGTGGGGTTTAAGGAAGTGAAGTGAAGAGAGAGTGTGAGGGAGCGAGAAACCCCACCACAGCCCCATAGCCCCGAGGATGAATAGAAGATAGAAGCCGTTTCATTTCAAAATCGGCCTCTGCACTTGGCTGAACCTACAATAAAAGTTGATAATTGAGAAGTGAAAGAGTGGGATCAATATGACTGTGGAGGGAAAAAAACGGAGGCTTGGGCTTATGTTTAATGCAGTTTAACTGATATTTAATATTTTCTGCTTTCTCTCTCTTCTTCTCCTTTTGTCCACATTAAAATACTTCAAAAAGAATTCTAATAAAGTGGAAATTAAAAGGAGCGTAGATTGGGGTTGGAAAGAGAGGCCTCTAATCCCGCTATCTCTTAATAATTCAAAGTCTCTTTTATTTTCTGAATAAAAAGCGGAATTAATCTGGCACTGTGAAGCTGTCCTCTCTTCTCACTGTTTAAATAAATCCCCGTTCGTACATTAGACGCGAGGAGGCCGGCTCTGGCTCCTCGCCAAGCTCTGTGTCAATTCCCTCCTGCCTCCTTCCTTTCTCTCCCAGCCCCTCTTTATTCCCTTTCTTTTGCTTTCTGCCAGGGAGGGACCTATGAGAGAAGCCATGCCACCAGAGAGCTGCTATCTCCAGAACCTGCTCAGCACACAGGCCTATCACAGGCAGCTAAGACCACTTAGCTCAGGCTGCCAAAAGGCACCCTTATGAAACTTTACCCAGATATTAGGGCACTGTGAAGCCAAATGATATATTACAAAGGCATTGTGTAAAGGGGTGACCATTTATAGTATTTATATAAGGCTGCCCCAGCTGTCAGAAGGAGCACAGTTACTATTTTGGCCTTTAACAGAAATAGAGAGGTGGGCATTTTATCCTCTAGCCTAAGTAACACTTTGAATTTTTAGTGCGCCAATAATAAATACAGATGCACAGTAAATTCTAATAATGAATTATATCATTATGTGTTTTGTTTCACTGAAGATTTAGCCAGTGTTTCTGTACGAGAGACAATTTCAACAATTCAACAATAAGTCCACTCCACAAATGGACGGCTAAGTCGCGCAGCTTTTCACAAGACAAAAGACAAGCCTTTGAAAACTGACACCATGAAATAAAAGGAGCTTAGGCTCCAAGAGCAAAACTGAGTAAACGGAGTAGACAGAAGAGTGGGGATATAGGAGCAGGCCCGAGCATGAGCACATGGGCCTGGAGGCTCCTTGATTAGCACTGCCCTCTCTATCAGTTCACAGACTGCCTGTCTTCTGGAAACCTCTCGGCAGCAGGTCTCCCCTCCGTGTCCGTGAACTCCTCCTCTGGTGGGGCTGTGGGGTAGGAAGCAGCTATAGTCGACACGCCGGCTCTCTCCGCATCCCAATGATGCATCTGTGGAGATGAGTGCAGAGGCTGTCCTTGCTCTGATAGACGCCCTTTGTGGCACTCTAGGATCTAAGATCCTCAGCTCGATCCTGGATCAGCCTTCCCGTTCTCCCCTCTGTGGTCGGAGATTTATGGCATCGCTTTCCCCCCCCTCTCTCTTTCTCTCTCTCTCTTCTTCTGCATATGCTCCAGCTCAAACTGCCCACACTTGCGATTGTGACGATACTTTCCTCGGAGACGTGTGCTCTAGCTGAAAGACAAACAATAGCTTCAGACTCTTCGTATTGTCTTGTGTGACTATTCATCCAGCGAGACGCTGTGTTTGAAAAGCACACCAGTGTCGTCCAGTGGGCTGTTTATGATTTAACAATAAGCTGAGAAATATCAGTATCTTCTCAAGGTGAAGCCTTGGACTTCTGCACCCGATAACCAATACACACATCTCAATTTTATGTGCTGAAAACACCTTGATTTTTGTGAGGCTGTTAGAAATGAGATTGACATGCCCAGTCTAGGGCCAAGTCTTTCTAAAACCCAGCCTGAATCTTTTTTTTCACTGCTATATTGCTCCTCACAGAAATCTCTACTTTATATGTTATCAAATGATAAAAAAAAAAAAAATATCAAGAGAAGTAGGAAATAGAGGAGGCCCGAAGGCGAAGTGTAAAGGTGTGTCTTAAGTTCCCTGAAGGCAACAAAAGTCATTTTCACTGAGGTGTACGCTATTTTTATTTATATACCTCCTTGCTCTGTTTCTTCATACATACTGTTTGTGGGGCTATCATTATACCAGACAGAAAGGTGGGGGTAAAAACCATTTGCATTAGCATCACTGTCTGACTCCAGGCACTAAGCAATGATACTTTATTCCATACCATTCAGAGGGCCATTATCACTCTACCCCCTCTGTCCCCACTTCCAGCAGGGAGCTCACACACACACAGGCACACACAATTACACGACGCACCACACACACCATTCCCATCCAGCCCTATCGTGGATAGCATCTCGTGCAACACTGGCACAGAGGTACAGGACGGGTGAGGGAAGTGGAGGGGAGGGACATTTCCGGAGGGGGGTCCTGGCATGTAATTGTCCTGGTGAGCACTCAATAGCACCTTAAACCAAGCAGGCAATCTACAAAGCTGTGCAGTGAAGGAGGGAAAGGCCCTGTGGCTATGGGGACCCTAATAGGAACTTCTTTCTCACAGAGATAAATGGAGAAAGTTCCTTTTATTTATCGGTAGCTGCTGTTTGGGACTGGGGCTATCAAAGCGCAGCAGTGCTATTTATCCCTCCAAAAAGGATTCGTCCGACACAGGGCTGAGGGCGAAAGAGGGAAAGAGAAGGCTAAGGAGGGGGGCGACCACTGGAAATTGGCAGAAACAGAAGGTCAAACTGTTTATCTTTTTATTCCCATGTCTCTCCTTCTCCTTCATTCTTCTGCAACTGTCCTCTCTCAGTTTACCTGTTATGGTAAGATACACAGCTGCAGTAATACAACTCTTTTGGTAGCTGTTACTGTATAGAAAGCAGGAGAATTTCCGTAAACCAGCAAGGTTATTGCAATATAAAGGTGAGTAAATAATTAGTGGTCATACACATAAGACACACATACATTTATGAAAGTCGTAGTTACAGTGAAACGTATAAATAGGAATGAAATTGAAATTAACTACAAAAGAGACCTTTATCTGTATCAGACTAATTGCTTTGCTTTGACAGTGAGTTTAACCTGCTAATGCACATGTTAGCTTATCAAACAGAGTAAGAAGAGAGCCCTCAGCTGCCTCTGACCAAATTCATTAAAACAACAGTGAGTAAAATGTCACAAGTGCTTGTCCCCTCTGTGTCCTGCATGTCACACGGAGAACAGCTCCACTATGATAAAGTATTCATTTAACCGTGGATGAGTGAGCATTATTAAATCAAGGGCTGTCTACATGTCAGGTGTCATGACCCCACACATATCTTCTGCAGGGTGCATATGCCTCTAGATTCTGACCAGAGAGAGGTAAAAGTTGTGGTTTCATTACATATTGTGCTGTAGCAACATTTTCCACTACTCCAAGTTCTTCCATGAGATCTTTGAACAGCAAAAATGCCAGTGTCATGGTATCAGCTCACGAGTCATTAACAAGAAGTTCTCATATGTATGATACGTTATGCTAACTTTGCACTCGCCTCCTCTGTTGCACAGATTCAGGAAACAAGACTGCAGTGGAACACACACGTTAAATCGACAGAACCAGCATGAAGCTAATTTCGTTAGCTGGCAAGCTGCTCTGGTGGCAGAATAGAATTAGCTACAATAGCTAATCCAGCGGGTTAATTTCTGTGTTTACTTTCAGTTTGACTCAGAGACAAGTGTTTGAAGTGATTTATGCAAAATTGTTTATAGTTTTAATTGTTATTGTTAATTGTTTTAAAGCTTTATGAGGCTTGCACTGTCCCAGTATAGAACGTTTTTTCGCAGCTGTGTTTCCCGCATCTCTACAAAAGAGTTAGCAATTGCAAAGCTATCATGGCCACAATTATGAGAATAAGACTACACATCAAAACTATTATTATTGCATTCTCTAAATAGATTTTAAATTTTAAAATTTTCATTCAATTTCAGTACTACTTTGTTCATTTTATTATTTCATTATTATTATTACCTTATTCGTTATATTTTTATTCTTCTATGTTGCGTTTGTGGGAGCAAACGCCAAGACAAATGCTTTGTATGCTTGCGTACTTGGCTGATAAACAGATTCTGATTATCTGATTCTGATTATTGAAGTTGAAAAATACCACATTTTTTTAATTACTCTTTCTGAACTCTCCATATCTGTAATAATCATAAAGGATATAGTCCTTTATGACAAAATTAAACAAGTAATTTTGTTAGCATTTAAAAAAAAAAAAAAAACAACTCCCAAACAATGTTTCCAGCGCAGCAGGATATGTACTGAAAGTCGTCGTAATGGTTTCTACCTTTTCTATCTAAACACTCCTTTCTCATGTCATCTTTCCAACTTGTTGCTAACCCTGCCTGTCCATAGATCGCCACTTGACTGACCTTGTCAAGATGGAGACATTTATCCTGCTCTTATCTTGGGCTTGTGGGAAATGGTTTTCGTTAAAGGCCACTAAAAACACAAATGTTAATTAAGTAACCATTATGCATAATTGTAATCTGTGAGTAATTTGTGTTAATTACTTGTGTTATTACTTGTGTTACCTTTTATTATTTACTATTATATGGGAGTGTTATTTTGAGGTGGCTTTCCTTGTTTGTGTCCCAGAACCCACAATTTTCAGCATCATTTTGTTATTCTATTTCTAACTAGCAATGACTAGCACATTTTTTAAATTAATAAAAAAATAATAATATTGAGTTATTGTATAAACATGAAACTTGCAAGGTTTGTTAGAAAGAAAACATTAACAGACACATAAAACACGTAAATTCTTACTTTTCTAGTAAAGCAATTTAGGCATGTGTCCCAATTCTGTCAACACCATGATAAAGTGACCTTTCGACAGTGATGGATCATCAAGCCAATCTCAAATTAATGTCATCACTTCCTGGCTCATTTACATCAGTCTCATCTACAGTAGGTGCCCTGGCAAAAGGAGTTCAATGGATGGCTCTCTTTGAAGCCGAGCGTGGTTTAGGAGGTGAAGGAGGACTGGGCAAGCCACACACTGGTGATGAATGACTTCACTGATCCATTACTGTCTATTTTAGTCCCGTAATCCAAGTGGGAATGCCCACATCAAAGCCTGGCTCCTTCCTAAGAGGAATTCCCCTCATACTTGGACATGCAAATGAGCAGGGCCTCCTCCAGGCCCCCACACCTGATTGAGGCGTGCAATGCCATTGCCAACGACGTGCCATGGGAATTACATACCAAGGGATGGCATCCAATTGGACCAAACTCTCCCTAAGCAATTTGCTTTGGCTTTATTCACTGGCATAGTCAGGCATGGCAGCACTTCCTTTATTTCACGGCCATGCCGCAAGATTTCTGGCTGGACCTCGCTTGGAAGCCATATTATGGCTGAGAAAGGAGGAAAAGAGGGATTTGGTTTTTACAAAAGAATAGAGCACGGATCTGTGTCAGTGTCTCTGCTCATTCAGGTTTTGGGGATGTTTTCACTTGTTGCCTGAGCTTATGATGAGATGTTCATGATTCTCTTCCTGTTCCTGATCCTATTTGAACAACACAATTGTCGCTGCTCCGAGTTAATGCTGCCAAACAAGTTTTCACTCCCCAGGAACAAAGGCATGCATGCATATGATCATCTAAAGCTACAACTATGATGCTAATTAATTCGTTTGATTCAGTGCTTGAGAAATACAGCACAAAAGTACAAAATGTGTGCGTGTTCTTCACCCTTTAAACCACACCCTAACTCATGCAAATACATTACGTGGGAGAATATAAGTATCTACCAACAAGCTGAAAAATAGTTGGTAAAAATACAGAAATGTATGTGACCAGACTGATAGATCTTCTAACTTTTAGCGAGTTTCAGTGTCCCAAAAAGAGACGGCGCTCGTGTGATTTTCTGCTGCACTCCAGACAAGACCGAGTCAAAAAAAGAAGGTCACCCAGCTCCCTGGACACCACAGCCAATGAAATGGCGAGGGAACAAGGAAAGAATAATAGATATTTCAGCGAGCAATTCTTAGTGGGAAAAGGGAATTTATGTACATGTAGATGAGAAGGAAGAAAACGGGTCAGTGACTGCAATGGGCCATCTTTTTGGAGAGGAAACCTGGCTGAGGGAGCAGGAGCACACGTTTAATTTCTGCTCAGCCATGCATTCACCAGCAGGAACAGCAGACGGCCGCTCTCGCTGTGACTACAGTATAAGACCAGGGGTCTCTTTACGGCGGGGTCACAAAGTGGGGTTTTCATTCCTTGTAGATAATGAGATAGCAAATGGGCGAATGCCACAGCCCCTTTCTTGGAAAGCTCTTATATGTGGCTCCGACACCTCTGTGGGTTCACGCTTTAGCTGGGCCCTGCTCGCACGCCCCCGCCGTAATTAATTTGTCTTAATTGCCCTGCTGCTCTGGTCGCTGTCCCAACATTATTTCTCCACTCTCTGCAGATTTAACGTTTAAAAAAATCTCTCCAATCGGTCGGCAGGGGGACGGGAAGAACAGTGAGCCTTTTGTGTCCTGAACAAAGTAGACAAAACAACCACAACACGGGCTTTTGTGTTGTCATCACAGGAATACTGTTTATTACTTTAAGAGAAGAAAAGACGCCGCCATCCAATTAATACTAATGTATATAACAATTAATGTGTAAAACAATTTCCCTTTTAAATGTTAATCATCACTTTGATCATGATCCTTTTCATTGTACAGGAATACATTTAGTAAAGGGTTGTTTCAAAAAGCATTTTTTTCTCACGTAGCGGTATCTATCCATGCAAATGGTTTTGTTTTTTATATGTAAATATATTATAAGCAGGTAAGGATGGCAGACCTAAAAGTAACAGCATTGCAATGAAAAAATATTCCTTTACAAGTAAAACTCTTATATTCAAAATGTAAAGTATGTAAAATTATCAGAAAAATGACCCTCATCCTATATTATACTATTATTATTGTATTGGATTATTATTACTGATGCATTCATGTGTGAGCAGCATTTTAATGTGGTAGCTGGTTGAGGAGGAGCTCATGTTACATGCTATCAGGTAGTTTAATCAATAACACAGCATCATATTTTATAAGCTGATCATACATTTCATATGTAAAACTGTAATCTTTGACCCACAGAATCTTAATTTGATTTCTAGAGATCACAAAGTTTCCAAAAAAAATGAAATAAATAAAATAAAACATTTTGGACTGACTTTTGGGGCAAAGTATATCTGATGCACAAGAGTGCCTGGAATATTTGATGAAAAATTGATTTAAAAAAAAAACAAAACATAATTTAGCTTAAATGAAGAGTTAGAACATTCAGATACAGAATATATACAACACTGTCAGACTGTGAAATAAGATACTTTCAACTAAGTGAGAAAGTGGAATTGTTAAGGGGTTACAGTAATAAGTAACCACAGCTGTGGAGTAAAAAGCACAGTATTTCCCTATTTGTGAGTAGAGGTATGAGCAGCATACAATAGAAGTACCTCAAAAGTAGCATCACAATACTTCATTCACCCTCATTGTATTACACTGGAGGTATAAGTCTCAAAGATCTCAAAACCTTTGCAAATAAAACCAAAACTATGTGGATGGATGGTTTGAAACCTCTAGAGCAAAGTGAGAAATTATTATAATAATAAATGTTTTTGATTTAGATTTTTTTTCCTAACATAAGCCCACCTCCACACCTTGTTCTTTGGCAAAATGCCCCTCTATCCTCTTCCACTAGGATTCCCCGCCCTGAAAGTCCTGTCTGGCAGATTTGTGCCTTTCTTGTGCTCCTTTCATAGAGCAGAGAATGCAGCTGAAAGGCAGGGCAGGCTTCCTCGCTGCCCCGGGACCAGTCCAAATTGTAATCCTATTCCTCTGTTTATCAAAAAGAGGGAGAGAGCAGAGAGAGGGAGGCATTGAGCTGACAGCTTGATTGTGATGCTCCTGTCTGATAACTCAGCTAACCTTATCCATCTATTTCACCTCAACCTTGCAGCCATGTCCCCAACCCCCTTCCACCTGCTTCATCCTCTACCCTGTGAGAGCCACACACACGCACACACACACACACACAGGCTTACCTTACACACACACACACTCTCTCTCTCTCTGTCTCTTTTTCTCTCTCTCGTTCCGTAATACACAGACACACACAAATAATCACTGCACACCTCTGACCCCTTTATCGAGTGTCGGTGTTAATCCTCATCTCTCTGCTCAATGCAGAGCACAATCACAGAGACCCGCAGGACCTGCAGTTAGCGCTGTGGTTAAGTAGCCCACGGTGAAGAAGTCTGTGATAAAGGTGGCACAAAGGGTCAGTAACTGCTAGGAGCATGGGCCCGGGCCCATGACTGGCCATGGCCTTGAGACAGGACAAAGAGGCAGGGTGCGGAGGACAGGCAGGGCAATAGAGGGATTGAAGAGGAAGCAGAGGACAAAGAGAGAATGTGCACAGCAAGGGTTAAGCTAATATACCGGGATAAGATGTGAGCATGTATGTTCATAAAAAAGATATCTTCAGTACTTCAAGTTGTTTATTAAAACTCCACCAGGCTGAATGCATTAAAGGTTAGAATACACACTGTGGTGATGTGGAGTGGAACTAGAGCGCACATTAGTCAACCTGGCAGCCGTCACATGTCAGCTAAGTTAACAGATGTTTTGCAATTAATATCATCTAATTACTTTATAATGAAAAATTACACAGCTCCCATTAAATTAACTCTTGCAGAGGGTTTTTGCATTGATGGACTGTGGAGTGTTGATAAGTAACATATTTAAATTGAAGCCATTTGCGGGTTTTATGTTAACATCCAGCCACTGTGATTCAGCAAATCAATCAAGCGCAGGCACAGGTAGCTTTAATGATATTCTCCTATGTTCAGAAAACATTCATCTTCTTTGCTCATTCCACTGTAGCCCGCTCTGAGGATTGTCCTTGGGACACCCATATGACACGCGACGACATCAGCAGCCCCAGCATAACACAGAAACACAGGCACACACATACAAACACACACACACAGACAGACAGACACACGCGCACACACTCTAGACAGCTTCACTGTCAGAGATAAATGATGCCTGACACTGTGGCCCGGAGAAATGGGCTGACTGAGCAGCAGTGAGATGAAGATACTTCTCAGAAAGGTTCCCTGAGCCAAACAAGTAGTGTCCCTGGGAAACCTGGACGCTAACTTCTGTTGCTCGAGGGCTACGTGTCAGTCAAAACATCCTCCAAACAACCACTTTGAAAGCTGGCGAACTTTATCACCCAGACACAAACTTGTAGATTGACAACTTAATGGCAGGATTGCATTCAGTCTATATCATGAGTTCTAAAAAAGACAAAAGTGAGAAAAAAAAACTGCTTCCTTCATTCAAAAACGAATCAAGGATTGTGCATTTATTTTATATCAATAGACTTATTACTGCACGTCCCTGATATTCATGAATATTTTTTTTCATATTTAATCGTCAGAGCCAATGCTTGCTTTTGATTCTTCTGTTGACAAAGACTAATGTGAGTTCAAGTCGATACAGAGGACTTTTAATGTGATGACTGTCTTTTGTGCTGAGAAACAATAGCAGCTGTAGCTCAGGGGCTTCTCGGTGTTGTGGGAGCCCCAGACGCAGACAGGAAGGGACGGCTACACACAATGTTTGGAGACTTCCTATCCCCTTTAGGACGAGCGGATCAGTCAGTCAGAGGGCCCCTTCGCGGGCACCGGGGTCAAGAGCCACGCCAGTCAGACAAGACACAACAGAGGCCCCTGTCTCTAAGTGCTAGGTGATTGTGTTAAAATGCACGCAAAAGAGGCACTACTGTAAAAGCTGCGTTGTATAAGCTTTATCACACGATGAAATACGACACAATGACATTCTCAGGAAAGAAAGAAAAGGAACAGAATAGAATAAAATCTCTGTAAAACTGCTCCAAGTCCCTCCTTCTAAAAATATCTACAGAGGGAGGGAGGATAGAAGAAAAAAAAAAGTGAGTGTGAGAGAAAAAGGAAACAGGCCTTTTACAACTTTAAAGAGAAAGAGGCTGTGGAGTGAGCGGGAGAAAATATTTACTCAGGGAATTAGTTCAGGATCATTGTGTGCGTGCAGGGCTTTAGTTCCCTGGCTCCATTTCAAGGCCCAAGTGGCTCAACTGGAGCTCCCTCCAGGGCAGGCCTAATTATCACAGGGCTAGGGCCATTAAAATGCTTAACTAACCTCGTTTCTCCAAAACGCACAGATTAACGCCAGCCTCCAGCAAAGTGTCGGGAATAACCCTGCTGCCTAATACCCTCTTTGATTTTTTTTTCCTCTAGTGTGGAGAGGCGAGGCAGAGGACTGGTGTGGTAATAGTTATGGATGGATAAGAATACTGAAAGTTAAGGTCCTGTAAACCCATCCTTTCACTAGAAATGCTGCACAGGTTGGACATATGGAGAAGCACAGGTAGTATTCAAGAGTAGACTGTGCACCTGAGGCTGTATGTTCATTTCCTTCAAAAATACAAGTCTTCACTTGTATTTTATAAACACTATAACATGCAAGAACAGCGGATGTATCCAAATTAGAGATATGGATACTTTGACCAGTCAGATCATAGAGCTTCTTCAAACTTTTGACACCACTATTAACATCACACCCTTATCTGTCAAATTCAGTTTGTTTGTGCTGTTATCTACACTCCAATTTAATAGTGTATGAAAACATATTGAGGAATTCACATGATTATTAATAAAAAAACAACTTGTACAAATCTGTACAGTCCAAACACGCTCTCATAGCAACCTCAGTAAACCTATTTCACTGGCAAAGCGCAGGTGTAATTAATCACATTAACGATGGCTCCATTCCATGTAAGTGGCCCATAAGGCATGACACTAATTCAGCATGCACAATACAGGACCCTGGAAACGATAAACTTAAATGAAATGCAGCTACTGTTAATTGTATTTGTTACACCTGTGGTCTTCCTGCTCTGACAGGTTTCAGTGTCTTCTGAGAAAAAGTTCTGTGTAACAGGACAGTGTTAAAAGGGAACTCCAGCGATTTTACACATCAAAGTGTGTTTACAGGTGTTGGGGAGTACTACCACCTATGTGAAAAAAGTAGTATAAAGTCTTTTGTGGCTCCAGAGGAATGGGGATGCCTCAACTGATGTCACTTGAGTCAGCGTCAGTTGGAGCTGAAGACTACAAGTATAAAAAAACCTGGGGGCTTAGAATTTATCGTTGACCCGTACATATTTCTTCCATTTAAGAAACGTTGCCAAACTCAGGTCTGTTATGTCACAACCTGAGCTAGACATTATCATTCAAACTTTTATATCATCCTGGCTGGACTGCTGCAATTCCCTTTTCACCTGCCTCAGCAAGTCGTCCCTGGACCGTCTACAAATGGTCCAGAACGCTGCTGCAAGGCTGTTGACCAGGTCCAGCAGGATGACTCACATCACATCCATCTTATCTTTACATCAGCTTCCCATCAAATTTAGGATTAATTTTAAGGTTCTTGTATTTACATATAGAGCCCAGCATGGTCAGACACCTGTGTACATCTGTGACTTGCTCCATGCACCAGCAGGTCACTGGTCTTCTGACTAGGGCTTACTGGTTGTCCCTCGCTCTCGACTTAAAACAAGAGGTGATCATGCCTTTGTTGTGGCTCCAACACTGTGAAATGATCCTCCAGTAGATGTAGGATCTGCGGTCTCTGTTGACTCCTTTAAAAGCAGCTGAAGACTTATTAGATTTATTCAGACTGACCTTTGTCTCACCTGCTGTCTAGTGTTTGTAATTCTGTTTGTTTTTTACTGTTTTATGGTCTTATTTTTAACTATTTTACTCCTGTGAAGCACTTTGTGACCTTGCTCTGTGAAAGGTGCTTTACTAAATAAACTCAACTTATTGACTGATTGGTTGATTGATTGATTCATTGGTTGATTGGTTGATTGATTGATTGATTGATTGATTAAGTTTATAGATTATCATAACTTACTTATTTACTTACTTTGAAAGAAGTGGGGTTATCAGACCTCTGTAGTCCGCTCCTCATCTCTGCTTGAGGAGATTCAAAGCTAGCTGCTACTAGCATAACACCCAAATCTCGGACCTAACTGTCAGCAGTTGAGGAGAATGTACAGAATATCTCGGTCCAGCTGCATGAATTTTGATAATAATTTTTTTTTTTTAAACCTGTCCATCATATGTCTGACAATGTGAGAGGAGGGCAATGCTAAATCAATGGATGACTCTTTTAAATAAATATTGCTAAAATATACTAAAATATCAACTTTAAAAGTTACTCCAAAAAATAAAAAGCTATTTACAATATACCTCTGACAAATTATAGGAGACTTGATGTCTCTTATATGTCTTTCAAACCAAAGCAAGGTCCTGGGATCAGTTAACATTTGTCAGTGAACTGGTCAACATGTGTTATCTGACCTGGTTTTATGATCCTACTCCTGTTCTGGGTTTAGACAGGTCTGATACCAGTAAGATTTGGCATGAAAGGTGGAACACAGGTTTCTATACTATAAATATAACATATAGTATTACAATAAGAAAACCAATGTCACCTTGTTGATGTAATTACCTCAATATGGGTGTCTTGTATAAAGCAGATTGTACACTTACTTTGGATTTTTGAAAACTGTCCCTCACTGCTGTATGTGCTCTAGCTAAACTGGGCTCGCCTTGTCTTGTTTTGGGAGGATCAGTGGATTATACATTTGAGATTTAAAGTCTCTTTTTGAAAAGAGACCGGGCCAAAAGGCATCTTGAGAACACAGAAATGACAATATGAATGTAAGGCAACAATAAAAACAACAGACAACATACCAGGCCAAGCATTCTGTCACACAGCACAACAGAGCACAGCAATTGTTCAATTAAAAGATACATATTTGATGTCCCAAGTGACCATCCAAATAAATTAGAAACAAAAACAGAGCTTGTTTCCAAATGCTTAGAAAATGACTCACAGAGAATAATCAATTCAGACAGTTCCAGGCTCCATGTGGAGCTTGGAAGTGACACTCCAGCCTTAAAGGGGACAAATATCTGTAAACCATAATGAGACTGTAGCCTTGTAGGTTTTGGTCACCACTGTATGCTCACAGGTAAAAAAAAAATATGGCATTTGTAAACTAAACTTAACCAGTTGCTATTGTACACATACAATGAAATAAACAAATTAATTAATAAACAAAATAGGTTGTCTTAGGTTGTAATACAAGATGTGACTATTTGTGACAACTAAATATAATGTCATGAGCACCAGGAACTTGCATATTAGCATTTATGGGATTAAAGCAAAACATGATTCTACTTATGATGATGAAATGGGGTTGAAAGCTCCAGAAAATCTAATAAGTGGGCTTTGAGTTTAACTAATATTTCCTAGGGGATCTTAGGGTTTATTAGGGGAACTTTCTCACTCAACTATTTGATATATATATTTATAAATCAAACCCATCCACTCTATATACAGACGGGGGACAAATAAAAGGAAAAACCTGAATAAAAGAACGGAGAAACATATTAAAGGCAGATGCTTCTGTGCACCAGGGCTCACTGAATGGTTTGGTGAGTATGAATGATGTGAATAAAATGCTAGGGCCTTTACAGTCACCAGATATCAACTCAGTTGAACAATATGGACCAACGTGTAAGATAATGCTCCCACCACCATCTCCATAAGACCAAATGATGTAATATATAAACTTTCATCTTCAAATCTATTTACTGTTGTTTGAGATTGTCTCTGATGCTACTGTGTATATCATTTCGCTATGTTTGGTTATGTTTGTGTTTCTTTCTATCTGCTGTACTCAGGTCTATCTGATTAAATAGGTGTTTTATATATATATATATATACACACACACACACATATATACATATACATATATACATATATACATATACATATATATATGTATGTATGTGTGTGTGTGTGTGTGTGTGTGTGTATATATATATATACACACACACACACACACACATATACATATATATATATATATATATATATATATATATATATATATATATGTATGTATGTGTGTATGTGTGTGTGTATATATATATATATACACACACACATATATACATACATACACATACATATACATACACACATACAGACACACACACATATATATGTCTCTATATATATATGTTATGGTGATTATCTCTCAAATAGAGTTTCACAGTCTTGGCAAGCAGCACTGAAGCTCTTCTGGAGCCGCGTGATGGTCTGACTCCATACTAAGACACTTCATGTTGGTTTTTCCTTTAATTTGTCACCCATCTGTACATATAGCCAACAAAAACATTATGAAATACATTAAATCCCTTCCTTAAAAGGTTTATGACAAAATCTGTATCTATTATGGGTACAAGAACGGCTTCTTGGTATTTTATTTCTGTGTGTATGAAAAATGAACTATTATTTTCAACTGAGATTGACAATCTTTCAGAGACAGCCCCAGCTGTCTACTGCTTTTTCAAACACAAGCGTAATCAGGCAGTTATGATGGTTTTATAAACTTTATCCACTTTTTCCTTTAATGGAAAGAGCATGGTGATGCAAGCTCAATTGTGAATGCAACTGTGGACACAAACCTTTTTCTGCATTCAATACTATACCAGTCTATACATACAATATGTTAATTGTTGGCTCAGACAAAGATGCAAGGAATTATGGGCCCATAAAGAAGATGTGATAATGATAAGCCCTGAACCCTTAAAATCTTGTAAAATAAGACCTTCCTTTGCCCTCAAAATTCTCCCTGCAAACCAGTTAATGTACAATG
This sequence comes from Thunnus thynnus, assembly GCF_963924715.1. NCBI lineage: Eukaryota > Metazoa > Chordata > Actinopteri > Scombriformes > Scombridae > Thunnus > Thunnus thynnus. The sequence continues at coordinate 29,148,099 of NC_089524.1, read as the reverse complement.
TTAAACAGTTAATGTAAGTATATGTAAGTGTGTGTTTTAACAGTTTTGCTCAGTACACAATATTCTAAATGAGTGCATGTATTGTACAGGAAACAAGGTCATTTGTATGCAGTGTGCTGTATAATGAATATAATTAATCTTGGCAATAAGACCCCACGCCTATACAGATGCCGATCATGTTTTAGCACTGCTCTAAATGAATTTGTTGTGCTACCCACTTTGTCTTTCAGGCATTGAGAAGACATGAATGAAGTGTCTGATAGCGGGATCACGGTCTTTGTTCAGGATAACACGAGGATTCATTGGTTCATTTAAACAACTGTCTAAAAATCTGTGCGATACAGCGTGATTATATTTCAAAAACGCCTTTTTTTAAAATAAGCAGGGTTTCTTGATCTTAAGGAAATCAAATTAAGATCTAAACCAATCTGGATGACTGGAACGATGTGATTTACTGTGTCCTTACATCACAATTCAAGCACAGTATGCTTATGTTTCGGAAGTGCTCTCTTTCCTGCTACCTTATCATTTCAGCTTTGTTTTATATGTATGTGCATATTTTCTGATTAATTGCTAATTATTGTTCTATTGAAATCACTTAATATTATCACTGCACAGCACATCTAGTTTCAATTTGGTTGCTGGTGTCTACACTGTACAACTGCTAAGAAATTTAAATTCATCCAAACTCCTATCATAAATGAGGACATGTTGATGTTGTCTCATCCCTTTTCATTACTCTACAGGTGTTCATCTCAAGTTCATCTGTGAGGCATTTTTTAATCTTTCATCTCCAATTATATCACACTATTCATCATTCTTTCAAAGTAATATTCGTATAAACACAATGACAGCTGGCGGCTCCCTTCAGGGACCCATCACACTCTTGCGATTGTGATGCATTGAGTAGACAGTTTGAGGAAACATTGCCGATGTAATTGGGCAGCAGATGCTAACTGGTAGCAAAGTAAACTGGCACTGAGTTTTCATTTTATTCAGCTCAAGCACTGTGAGAGAGTCACTGAGATTAGTATTAGTATTTCATGTCACTGATTCAACTGCAATGTCCTACCTCAATCATGCAGTAGCATATATTTCAGTGAGCTAAACATATCCTTTATTTAGGCACACATCTCGGTAATTCCTTGACGGTAGAGACTCCATGTCACCCGCATAACTGGTTTTAATGATGCAGAATGATCGTCCTTGGATGATTCCCCCAGGTAGCAAGTAGGGTGTCTTTTATGTAGCAAGGCAGAAAGTGTATATGGAAGTTTTTGTTTGTTTGTATGTTTTAATTGTAACCACAATATTTCTCTAACCTTAAAGATCCCCTTCAAACATGTTTTAAGAAAAAGACTCTGCTTTGAATAATAATTTGTGTCCGATATGGTTTTCCCATAAAAAAATTACCTAGTTTGAAATTCTTAAAGTTACTCTACTCTTAATCTCTCTACTCCATAATCTATGAATATGCATTTCAGAAGTTTAGCTGTTGGATGCAAGATGCCTGGACTGTCACATACATCATTCTGCACAGTGAAGCTCAAACCTCCAACTGAAGTAAGAATACTAATTTTGACTGGAGGGGGGCTTAAACCATGCTGCTATGTGCACATATTGTAGAAGTAAAGATTTTTTTAAGTGTTGGCATTAAACTTAATCCAAGGTTTAGCACAAACATCCAATATTGACATACTTGTCTTGTGACAGGATATGAATGTTGAATCCATATCCATGGAACACCTGTCATCCCAATATAGACCTGGGATCTTAAAGTCTAAACAAGACTAAGACTTTACAGGCATTTAGCTCAAAGCATTGTTGTGGTTCTAACATCAGCATGCTAACATACTTTTTGTTAAAATGTTCATGTTTTGTTACGTTCTACTTCAGACTGGACGTGTATATGTGTCAGGTGTGTGTGTGTGTGCATTTATGTATGTAGGTGTGTGCGAAGACAAGGAGGTGATTGGTGATTAGCTTAAAGCTCCAACAGGTGATTGGCTGCTTCTAGAGGAAGTCTGCTATATAAAGAGCAAAGATGGCATCGCCACTGTGCAGGGGTATCTCTCATCTCCCTCCTCTCTCAACCAGCCACACGTCTTATCCTGATATTTAATCGTAGTTTTGTTCCTTTCTTTTGGATTTAATAGGGGTGGATTTCCAATTCTTGTTAACCTTATTTTCTCATGTTTATGTTAGTTAGGGAGGTAAGTTGTTGTCATTTGGTTTCTTTGTTTTCATGAGGTTATATTGGTTACTTCCTAGTTAGATTATTTTGTTTGTTATGTTGGCCTTTGTCCAGCCTGAAGTTAAATCAAGCTCTACCTGCATTATTTAATTTTGTAAATAAACCCACTTTCTTTATATTGAGCTATTTATCTCTGTGCCTGCTTGGGACTTGGGGAAGATGAGGCTTACTCATGTTGTGTCTTGGACACCCCTAGACTCATAACATGAATTGGGGGCTCGTCCATTTTCTTTTCTTGCTTCGATTCGTGGTAAGTTTGGTGAGTAGTTTTTCTTCTGGTTGGCAGTTTTCTTTAGTTTGTGGGGGAATAATCAGTTTTCACTGGAGGATTTTGTGACCAGCCCTTCTTGGGAAAAAAACTGAAAGATGCAAAAAAGCAAATTTGTTAATTGTGGCTAATTGTGGCTGATGTTCATGTACCTTACAGTGCCCAGAAAGCAGAGCTAAGACATGCTTTGTGTGAAAAGTTATTTGAGAAAGGTGTGTTACCCTCATTGGCTGTGGCTGCAGGAAGCCACACAGCTGGTGGATACGAAAGTGGCAGAGGTTGCTGGAGTGCTCATTGCTAGTGAGGAGCCTGAACTGGCCTCTGATCCTCTTGTAGGTATGTCCACAGAGGATCTCTGGTTAGAGCAAAAAGCAGAGATGGAGACCAAAAATAAAGAGCTTGAAGTGCAAGCAATGCATCTCCGTATCAGGGCTCTTGAGCTTGAAAAAGGAGCACCTGTTGCCTCCACCTCAGTGTCTATTAACCAAAGCACTGACTTTGCTCCTGTTAAGTTCGATATGAGTAAACACATAGCGTTAGTCCCTACATTTTGAGCCCCAAGCCAGGTCATTTGATCGTTGTCTGTCCAGCTCTTCAGAGAAAGGGACAGTCTAAAACTAGGTATTCTCACAGGTTATGACTCAGCTCAAAATTAAACACAAAAAGTCAAGTCCCTACCATCCGGAGTCTCAAGGTGCACTAGAAGAGTTCCATCAGATGCTAAAATCCGTGCTGCAAAAATTCTGCCTAGAGTCCAACAGAGAGTGGGATGAGGGTCTTCCTCTTTTGCTCTTTGCCATGAGAGAAACCCCTTAGGAATCCTTCAGTCCCTGTGATCTTGTGTTTAGCCATACAGTGTGTGGACCCCTCCGGCTCCCAAAATAAAAAAGTTGTCAGAGATGCCCAAAACTGAGCATAATGTGCTGGATTATGTTAGTACTTTCTGTGAGCGTCTCCATCATGCATGTCAGTTTGCCCATGAAAATCTGGCACAAGCTCAAACCAAAATGAAACGTCATTATGACAATGTCTATGCTAAGAGCTTTCCAACCAAGTGGAAAGTTCTGGTGCTGCTTCCGTTTACAGGATCCAGGCTAAAATCCCAATTTTCAGGTCCATACATGGTGGAACAAAAAAATCAGTGATACAGATTATGTTGTTCCAAATGTGTTCCCAGTGTGTGCAATTACATGCGCACAGGCTCATAAACTGAGTGAAGCTGTCAAGTTCCCTTAATGCTGCAGGCCTCAGAAATATGTGCTTTCATCACACCTGATAATTTCCTCCAATAAACAGTTATGTCTACTACCTCATGCATAATGTCCTGGCTGGAGTGAAAAATTGTGAAGCATATTTAGATGACGTTGTTGCCTATTCCTCCACCTGGTCTGACCATCTAAAACACTGTCACTCATTTTCAGCCATTCCCCACAAGGCCTGCCTTACCCTAAACCTTACAAAGTGTGAATTTGGCAAGGACACTGTTACTTATTTGGGTAAACAGGTGAGACAAGGGCAGATGTATTGGTATCAGCAAAAGTGCAGGCAGTTATTGATTTCCCAGTCCCACAGTCAAAAAAGGCATTACACCGTTTCCGTGGAATGTGTGGTTATTATCGAGGATTTTGTAGAAATTTCTCTGATGTGGTGGCTCCTCTCACAGGACTTCTTAGTCCTTCAAAAAGCTTTGTTTGGACCCCCACTTGCCAGGCTGCTTTTGAATCAGCCAAGGCTGTGCTGTGTAGTGCACTCGTCCTCACTGCGCCCAATTTCACACACCCTTCCAAATTAGAGGTAGATGAGAGTGTGTGTGGTGTAGGTGCCATTCTTCTGCAGGAAGACAAACAGGCCAGTGATCATCCTATCTCCTACTTTTACAAAAAGTTTAACAAACATCAGCTAAACTATAGTATCCTCAAAAAGGAAGTTCTTTTCCTGCTGCTCGCCCTACAGAATTTTGAAGTGTATATTGGGTCCAGTTCACAATCTGTCCAAATCTTTACTGACCACAACCCTTTAGTGATCCTCTAACCATGCACTGGTCCCTCCTTCTGCAGGACTCTAACCTGCAGATTTGTCATAAGAAAGGCACAGAAAATTTCACTTGAATTGAACATTATAGGGGGGTGTTTAATTCTTGGGGGTGTTACGACAGTGTTTGTTATCTTTGTTAAAATGTTTTTGTTTTGTTATGTTTTACTTCATCAGACCGGATGTGTATATGTGTCAAGTGTGGATGTGTGTATGCCTGTGTTTGCATTTATGTGAGCAGGTGTGTGTGGGGAGGGAGGTGATTGGTGGATCAGCTGTTGTTTAATCACGGTTTTGTTCCTTTCTTTTGGACTTAATAGGGGTGGATTTCCAGTTCTTGTTAACCTTATTTTCTCATGTTTATGTTACTTAGGGAGGTAAGTTGTCACTTGGTTTCTTTGTTTTTGTGAGGTTATATTGGTTACTTCCAAGTTAGATTTATTTTGTTTGTTATGTTGGTCTTTTTCCAGCCTGAAGTTAAATCAAGCTCTACCTGCATTATTTAATTTAGTAAATAAACCCATTTTGTTTATATTGAGCTATTTTTCTCTGTGGCTGCTAGAGACTCACCTAGACCTGGCATAACACAATGCTAACATGCTGATGTTAAGCTGTTATAATGTTCACCCTCTTAGTTTGGTATGTTAGCATGCTAACATTTGCTAATTAGCACTAAAATAGTTGTTGAGGTATTTCAATAAAAGTCAAACGTCGACAGCATGGTGGCACTAGAGGAAAAGTCAGAGGATTGTCAAACTCAATAGGATTCATTACCTGGGAATCACAAATGTAAGTGCAAATTTTCATGGCAATCCATCCAATAGTTGTTCAGATATTTCAGTTTGTATGTGGCAAACACCACTCGTGTGGCTGATATAAACCAAAAGCCAAAATGTACTTACTGTCTACAAAGGGTCATTTATGTTGTTGTTGTAAATGTCAATGATGTAATGCAGTAAATGTGTAAAAATGAACTTTAAACCTCAAAATGTGTCTTTAGGATACACTTTAATAAGCTGAATACCTTACAAATGAAAAATTCTTTCATGCTTATAAACAAACCATTATCAGTTGCTTTTTGGTTCTGGTCATTTGCTATAAAGTCTGTCTGTGTTTGAAGTACTGTTGTCTTTCTGCTTCCTCTCCTTTTCTGCCCTTTTGTCAATTTCATAGCCTGGAAACCTTTTGTGCCTGTCACCTAAATTACAGTATGCTAACATTAATGCTGGGATTCAAGGAAAATACAACTCAGTTTGCCTGAATTACAGAGGCATGAGCATTGCTAATTATTTTAGTTATTCCACAAATAATCCTTTTAGTGATTTTTTGCCTCGGAAAAGGAGAGAAAAATGTGGTAATAAATAAATAAAACCCCAAATAAATAGAGACTGATTTGAATGCAGTGTCAGGGGAGATGTAGTGCAAAGGCGCGATAATAGCTAAGCTAGCTTATAACATCTTTGTTTTCACTGAGCACTGTGCTGTGGTCTCTAGGGCCACAAGAGGATTTTTGGCAAAGCTGTTCTTCTCAAGGTCCACACTTTGCAAACACTCAAGGAGGCTTCTCTCTGCTATCAGTGAATCAGGATCCACTTACACTCTCATGGCATAGGAGGTTGAGAAGGCTACTCGTATTCAGTGACTTTCCCCGTGGACACACGTTAGTGTATCTAACACTTGGGGTACGCTAAACCAAAAACAATGAAACCAAATAGTAGTCTTTTTAGGGAGATTAGTTCCACATTTTAAGGCCTTGAATGGAGTGCTGCATCCTGGATATTATTCTGCTCCACAAGCAAACAACACTCTCTGCAAAGACACTGAGAATTTATTGTGATTTCTTACATCCACAGTGAATTTATTGTTGTTTCTCAGAATTTCATTCTGCCACCGTTTTGACACAAATAAATGACTTTGGGACCTTGAAGGTTTAATTTGAAATAGTACATGTCTTGCAGTCAGGATGCCAGAGTGAAACAATTGCTTTTCAGCTGGTAACCAGACTTGAGGTGACATGGTGGCAAGAAGTCAGGCATAATATTTATCTCCCTGCCCTTGGAGATGTTGTACGCTCATCCAATTCATCCCTGTCTCTCCATCAGAGAAGAATGAAAGCGTAGCCACAAAAAAAGTCCTTTTCATTACAGCAACATGGATCATTTATCTTGTGGTGTTTGCTCCATAACATGTCATCGATTACAAGAGTTTTTTTGAAACAGAGGAACACCAGAGTTCAGGTCTCAAGGAGGAAGGTCCACAACAACAAATCATCATCAGAAATGTGGAGAGGACAGCTGTGATAATGTCATTGTGCTCAAACAGCAACAATTATATTTAAGTACAGAAAGGCATGTATAAAAAGGACTACATGAATACAATAGGTGAAAATAAATATGCATGGTAAAATGTGACTGTAGCTGTGAGAAGAGAGAAGCACAGTGTACTTTAATCTCATCTTTAATCTGGTTTCCTGCAAAGACCTTTTTCTGGAATCTTGCAATAAACATGATCTCTGCCTTGACTGTAATTTCATCTAAAATTCTAACACATTACCTTTGTGTTGCTGCAGCACTGGCTGCTCCCTGCTATCAAATTACTGTAATTATTAAACATTATACATTTACAGCTTCTTTCTGATCAAATTACAACTGCTGTAAGCTTGTATTTAACAGCTGATAACAGGATCCACTTCAGCACAGACCACAGCAAGGACTAACATCTGAGACTGGGTGAAAAGATTGGATGTCTCACTGTTGATCCTCCTGTCCAGATCGAGGATCAAGTAGTAAACAGGTCGTGCTAGAACAGCACTAAAGCAGACCTGTGGATTAGCCTTTTTGTTTACTGAACTTCATTTAACCTGATGCATGTGGATGTTAGATGAACAAAGAAGGATACTGTATCCACATACTAGTTACTTGATGTACATAAAAACACAAAATGATAAGAAAATACACACAAATACACACACACTTCCTTAAGGCTTGTTTACACAGAAAGTGTGACATCTCAAATGTTGTGTACTGTAACATAAGGATTGTTGCTGTCCTTTTTATGAAGTACCTGTCCACCATGTGCTGACCCCCTCTGTTTGCATGGGGAAGGTGTAGACTACCATGTACCTCTTTGGATACAAGTGGAGTCTGATTTCTCTTCTTTTTTGCTTTGTTTTTCACTTTATAGTGAGAAGACACAGTGAGAGTTTATCACTGATTACAGCTACTGTGTGAACTTAAAGTTCACTGTCTACATATATCCTATCTGATGTCAAAGTAGGAGGAGGAGCTTTAATAAGATGTTATTAAATTTATTAACAAGATTAAGAAAATATTATCCTCTTGGGATGCTGTATTATGTGCAATGCAATTATTAGCATGTGCAATACCTGTGCAATGCTTTATTATTAGCGATATTTCTGGTGTACTCACTTTCGTTTTTACTTCCAAATGAAGTTTTAGTAATCTTGCATAACTGTCACTTGTATACAACCTGTATGATCAGTCCAGCTATAAGGTCCATACTGAACAATTTTGCACCTTGTGATCTACATCAAATGAAGGAAGTTGTATGTCCTTTATGTGCTGTAGTGAGGTGTAAAGCAACGGTGAGGACATTGGGGTGGTGGATGAGCATGTAGCACATCTGAATTGCAGTAGTCTGTAGTTCCATCTCACGTGAAATAATGTGCACCTTTTTATTAACTGTAAACCACATTATTTAAAGTAGTCTGTATTGATTTATAAATGAATATGATTCTGACAGTATCTGTTGTCCACAGCTGCTTTATGCTGTATGAAAAGCCTCTATACACCTCAGACTAGTCAGTTAGAACTCGTTCTGCCTGTTAGACTTGTTTTTTCTTTAATCCTGTGCTTCATGAAACTTCTTTCCAACTTTGTTTGCAGTTTTTCAGCAGTTTATGTTTTATTGTTGAAATGCCTTACAGTGCTAATACTGTTGCATCACATTATGCCATATGATGTAACAATTTACAACATGAGATAGAGTGTAATTAAGACTGAAATAGCATTAGACTTATGCGATCATATAAACGGCTTCATCAAAGTATGTTTTTCATTCTTTCTTTCTTTAATTAGTTGTTAAAAAACAGCAACACATTATGTGTTGTGTGTTCACATGGTGCACCCCCCCAGCACCGCCTATGTTTCTGCAGAATTGTCCAATTTCAGCATTCTTTTCTGGTTGCTTAAATTGTCAATAATCAATTACAAATAATCAATCAATAACACTCATATACATTCACATACAGTCAATGGATTCACACACAGATCATTTATATGTGAATGCCCCCCCAATCATTTTCTTTTTATGCTCATCCTATTGTTGAAATGTTCTTTGTAATGCGTTTTATGATGACCCTGATGAAGGCCACAAACCAAAACATGTTGGTCTCACAATGAAGTTGATTTTTCTACTTCAAGTGTTGCTGGAGTTTTTAATCTTTTCAGTCTCATAGCTTACAGTCAGAGCTTCCCTTCACTGCCCACACAGTTATAGTACATTCCAACAACAAGGCAATTCAAAGTGCTTTACATAAAACGGAAAAGGCATCAAGACAGAATGTAAAAGTAACACAGGGCAATATAAAAAGAAATTTAATTACGATTTAAAAGTGTTAAATTGGAAATAAAAATAATCTAAAATAGGATAAGACAGATAAAACAGGAGAGTAAAAGTTACGGTGCAGTGTAAGATATTAATCAAAAGCCTTCAATTTGATGTAAAAAAAAAAAAAAAAGGCAGCGGCAAACAGAAAAGACTTTAGCCTTGATTTAAAAGAACTGAGAGTTGCAGCAGACAGTTTATGCAGTTTACTGGGAATTTGTTCCAGGTTTGTGGAGCATAAAAACTGAATGTTGCTTCTTCATGTTTAGTTTTGACTCTGGGGACAGAAAGCAGACCTGTCCCAGACGACCTGAGAGGTCTGGACGCTTCATAATGCGGCAGAAGATCAGAAATGTATTTTGTCCCTAAACCATTCAGTGTTTCACAGTAGTATTTTAAAAAGAATTGTTTGACGGACAGGAAGCCAGTGAAAAGATCTGAGAACTGGAGACAAATGCATGGACACGTTTTTCCAAATCTTGCTGAGACATAAGTCCTTTAACTCTTGATATATTCTTCAGGTGATAGTAGGCTGACTTTGTAATTAATGTGGCTGTTGATATTCAGGTCTGAGTCCATGACTACACCAAGATTTCTGGCTTCTGGTTTGTGGTAAACATTATTGATTGAAGCTTAGCACTGACTTTTCATCATTTTTGCTTGACTCCAAAAACAATTATTTCAGTTTTATCTTTATCTTTATCTTCAATCTGTTACCTTTAATTGAAGAAAATTCTTGCACATCCAATCATTGATTAGTTCAATGCACTTACTCAGTGCTTGTATTAGACCATATTCCCCTCCCCTCCCACATACACCTGGTAACTGTGGTAACATATTTTGTTGTTTTCCATAATGTTAATGGATCTGCAGCACTGAGATCCAGTAATACTAAAACTGGAATTCTGCCACTGTCTGTGTTTAGGTGGATGTCATTGAAGACCTTAACAGGAGCAGTCTCAGTGCTGTGGTGTGGTCGAAATCCTGATTGGAAGATGTCCAAACAATTGTTTCGAGCCAAGAAGTTGTTCAGCTAAAAAAAAAACAACAGCTTTTTCAATGATTTTACTTAAATACTGGAGGTTTGATATGGGCCTATAATGGTTCATTAGTGAGGTGTCGAGATTGTTTTTTTTTTTTAAGGGTGGCTTGATGACAGCAGTTTTCAGGGCCTGTGGGAATAAACCTGAGAGAAGAGACGTGTTGACAATTTGTAGAAGATCTGAGGCCATGCAATTTGAAACATTTTTGAAAAAGCCTGTTGGCAGAATATCAAGGCAAGGCGTAGCTTTTGTTTCTTACACAAAAGCTACGCCGATTGTTAAAGCTTTTGATAGCTTGTTTTCAACATCAAAGTAATATTGGAACACATTCATGTGAAAAGGAATGTATATTTATCTCTTGAGTGTCAGAATAAGAATGGAAGATTTTGCATTTTACTTAAAAATATTGTTCAATATCAACAATGTCAAAACAACATCGCTTTTTCTGAAACTGAACACCTTATTGTCAACATTTTTAAATGGATAATTAAACACATAACTATGTATTAGGTCTTACTTAGTGTTTTAAAACTTTCACATTTGAGAGCACTATTGAGAGTGAAATGCTCAGCTGTCCATCTAAGCCTGTTTAGTATTCTGCCCATGAAAAGGTTTAAACCTCATCCCCCATCCATCTATCTACCAAAAGATATGAGATAACTTTTTTTTTCTTCTCAACAGATGATATTAAGTGCCTCCTATTATCTCAGTAGGTCTGTATCATATTAGAATCTGCAATCGCAGGTCAGAAAGTATACGCCGCTCTTGTCTCGGCCGGTGCTGCAGAATTACTTTCCGGCACACAATGGCTGAATGGGTTGAAGCTTTGTCATTTAAACTGCATAAAGAGGCCAGAAATTGATTTTTATTGTAGATCTTCATATCTAATAAAGCTCTGAGGATCTCCTTTCTTCATTGTCTGAATGGCCAGTGAATGCTTTCAATCTACCTCTCTGTTTCATGCATAAAAGTGGTAGCCAGAATGATAGGAGAAGAATGAGAGGGAGGGGTGCTGCCATGCAAGTGAAAAGCATCCCTTCTCTTTTTCTCCTCTCCTTGGAAACGAGACCTGGGGAGGATGGGAGAGGTGAAGGAGCTGGGGGTAATTGAAAAGTGAAATGTTTTTTCCTTCCTCTTTAGAAAGAATGTGTCTTTTTCAAAGAGAAAACATAACCAGGACTCACTTGTGCTAAAGAAATCCCCTTTAGGAGCGTCCACAGCACAGAAAGTCTACAAAGATATCAGTCCTCTTTTACTGGAGGTTGGAAAAGATTTCAGACTATTTTCTCATTACTATAGTTTACATGTACAATAATAAATCTGCTAGTTACAAGGAATATCAGGTGAATTTTTAACAAATGCAAGCCTCCTTTATATTGTAATCTGTACCACTATTGTAGGAAAAAATGTCCACACTGCCAATAAAACTAGACGAGCCCACTCTGATGCAAAAGAGTCAATTTATTACATGCAGACAATGTTCCAAAAAGTGAAAGCTTTGGTCATGGCAACATCATCCTATCCTATAAATTCTAGAGACTTTTTAATACGTGATCTGGAAGTTGGACTGAAGATGATGATATGACCAAAATGTTCATTTTTGTAACATTTTTTCACATTTTGACACCTTTTTGCACATGTTGTGAATTGATTCTTTTTGCATCTGAAGAGCCTCGTCTATTTCCTCTACTTGTCAGTATGCAGGCTTTTTTTTTTTGGTACGATATGGGACTCTATCTTTTCTGAAGGCACCTGACATTACCTCATGAAAAGCTTGGAATCAAGAGTGCAAACCCTTTCAAACTTGCTTTTTTTGACCTCTACCATAATCTGTATTCAGTTTTGACTGATGTCAGTCAACTTGAGAAAATAAGCAATGAAATCAGACTTTTTTTTTCCACCAAGAAAAATGTTACATAGCAAGTTGTTATGAAGACATCTGCACGGAGATATATTGATAGCCAAAACAGTTAGAGGGCCAGAGAATTAGTGTTGCGATTACTTAAAGTTAAGAGACTCATAAGAAACAGATTTTAAAAAGCAAGTCAAACTCCATACCTCCAGTTTGTCACACTTTTAGTTAAAAATGTTAAAATCTCAAGCCTGAGCTGAGATGACCCTTATGACATCACTATGACATCATCAGGGTTATATTTTCTAACTGGAAAGCTCCCTCCAGACTCACAGAGGACATTACAAAACTGTTTTCACAGGCTAGGTAGAACACTATATGATAAGTAAACTGAACTTCACGTGTAAAATCGGTGGAATGCCCCTTTAACAAAAGAACATAAAAGCTTCCTGTTCAGTGAAAACAGTAACAGCAGAGTTCAGCTTGCATGTAGGGTGGTCTTGCACACTGTAACAACCTATCATTCAACATGTGGAGAGGAAAGCTGTGATTATTTTCTTGCGTTCATGTAGCACTAAATTAAGCAGAGAGAGAGAGATGAGTACGAGGACTGCATGAATAGACATCTGCACATCATACATATTGACATCCAAGACAAATTAACATGAGAACAAACTGTAAAAGCTCCATGAATTACACATGGAATCAGTGTGGGACTCACAGTAGCCAGTAGCCATATTTATACAGAACTGTATATGTCCTACAGTATATTCTGGATAGTGAGTGTGTAGCAATTCAGTGTCAGCCTTTATTATGAGATAATGTGTCAGATGAAATGCATGAAATCAAGGCAGAAGTGTAATTACTCCAAAAGCACACAAGGATTAGTTGTATTGCACAAAAACTGAATTTCATGTCTGACTTGACTCAACAAATCTGTAAGTTTCAAAACAAAAACTGGCCCCTGTTGCTTGTGTGATAAAGCAGATTAACTTTGGCTGCTTTGGGTGTGACATTGTGTAATATCATTTTGCATTCAGCCAATCAGAACGCACAAGAAATCACTAATAGGATGTGTTGACATGAGTTTATTTCCAAAATGAACATAACCTGTCAAATTAACGACTCTGCCTTTAAGAAATATAATAAGAAAAATAAAAATGCTCTGATGTGAATATGATTTGAATGAAAAATGAAAGGAGCACACGCCCCTGTTCATGTCAGTGCTGCTCTAAACAAATCATTCTCTGCTCGCTTGTTTAAACCAAATGTTATGCAAATGCACATCTCACCTAACTCACAGGGCTTCACACTCCTCCCTCGTTTTTCTCCTTTTAGGTGATCGCAAAATATGTAAACAAAATTTGTTTTCATGCATTTGAATATGATTAATTATCACAGAGTAATCCAGCTGCACTTGTAAAGACTTTTCAGACGAGATTAGGAATTTCAAAGTGACAACCATGATAGATGGGAGCATTCTGTAAGTCGTAGATTAAAGGTCACAGCGATGAACTGAAAAACTCACAAGGCATCATTTAAGTTGAGGCAGATGCAATCAAAGCTGTGCAGCAAATAGACGAGCGCCTCAAACAGGCAAAATGATTATGGAAATGGGTATCTGCACACAACTAAACATATGGCAGCGCCTAATGCCATATAACACTAGGGGCTGGGTTTAATCAAACTTCACCAATTAAAAATACAAATGATATGCAAACATCTGAAAGTCTGAAGAGAAAATGAGGAGGATTGTTATTAATGATAGGGAATGAATCTATCTCCACTAATTCTCTAAATGTTTCCTCCTCTGCTCCCCTTTTCACAGATAAGACTGATCGTCATCACCGAATAGTTTTAACAAGCCCTGTTTAAATAAACATGCCACATGGAAAAATGCCAACATGTCAAAAATACATATGGATTACATAGAGAATTTACAACAGTATGCATTTATTTGAAAGAAATAATAACAGATATTCACATTTTTAAAGATGCTGCAGTTAAGATCCGAGGCTGGATCACCAACTGAACAAAGAAGGCAACTTCCCTGGATCTTTAGGGGGCCCAAAACGTCCAGGGTTCACTCTATATTAACTGGTGGTATGTTATTTAATTAATTTTATATTTGTTTAGCAATTTTCACCAATCAAGTACAACATCAACTTAGATGTCTATTTGATTACCTAATCTTGTTCTAATATCTGAATTATTTTAGTTTATATTGTGTTCATCTGTGTATATACTCTAAATATACAGCATAGGAGAACTGTAGGGCTGCAACTAACTAATTAATTTCTTTATTGATTAGTCTGTTGATTATATTCTTTACTAATTGATTAACCATTTAGTGTCAAGTTAACAAATTGCTTGTTTTTCCAACCAAGAGTCAAAAACCTACCAAAACTGATTTTACTATCAGCTAAAAAAAACTGCAAATATTCTCATTTGAGAAGCTTTATTGTTGTCTCTAGGAAGAGAAAAGGTCATTGCTTGGGACTTCATAACTGGGACAGAAGGCCATAGCCCCCATAGCCATGTGTGTTTGTTTAGAAAATGACAAGTGAATTAACCAATCACATTTTGATTTACAGTGGGTGGGACCAAAAATCCTCCCCCTAGGCCTTCCTGAAGGCCAGAGCTATCTTGCTTGTAGCTTAACTCATCACACATTCTGTAGTTATGTTCATCATGTCTTAATTCGAGGCTACTTTGTCATGTCATTTGTTTGGTGATGCTCCTGTTACATCTAAAAGTTATTACGGGTTCATAAAAAACATTTTGTGTAGACATCTAGTAATTGTTTTAAGTTAAATAGTCTAACGCTAACTCTGTGAGCTTTGTCATTTTTTTTATGGGATTTCCCATTGTATTAATATGTTGTTAGCATCATGCTAAGCGAGGATTAGTGTCCTGTCAGCCAGTCCACCTGGAAGCCTGTTTGCAAATAGTAGTGTATTTATTCCAGCTCTAAGCTGCATGAATGTACATGTGCATGAATAACAACAGTACACATGACTGTAGCTGCAAGCCGCAAACAGCTGTTTCTATAACCTGCTCTGATAAATAAATGTACTTTTTGATTTTGAAACAGTGTCTTTACTTTGTTGCTGTTTAGCCTGTCTGAGGCTATTGCATGGTTAAATCAATGGATTTTAATTTATGAAAAAGATTGCCCACTCGCAATTTTTAACAGCCCCCTCAGTCACATCATCCTGGCACCGGGCCTGAGAGAGACAAAGGCTATTTTGATATCCATTGACAAGAATAATATATATTCTGGGTGACTAGTGTTATATTTCCAGTTGTTATCTTTGTATGGTGTTCATTTTGTAGCCTACATGATTTCTGTGTTTTTTGTGTTTTGTTTATAAAGTTAAATGATTATTGTGCTATTCTTGTTTACCTTACATCATGGTTAGTTGAAGTGTTACAGTTGCTTATCCCTTACAAAATCTGTTGTCCTGTTGCTGCTTTGCCAGCATGTAAATCCAGACATGTTACAATAATGAAAATGACCCAATGGTTTGTGTATTTTACTGGTCATCGATGAAAAATAAAGCATATTCTTCTGCTCATATTATCCTCTCTGTGATGTGAATCCCTCATATGTAACAACCAATGATCAGTCGTGGTCACAAGGTGTGTGTGTGTGTGATGACCTCAAGGCCGGAAGGGAAACATCCTGATGTCTGTATTCATAGGCCAATCTGCATGTCAGGCCACTGGGGGCTGTCTCAAAAAGCAGCGCCCCAGTGTGGCTGGAGGAGACATCAGTGGTGCTGTCACTTACACAGAGGGAACATGTGGAAGCACTGCTGCTCACCACAGCAAAGTGTGATTCACTCGTGTTGCCATCAGCAGCTCAGAGTGGAGAATGAAAGAGGAAAATTTCAAAGTTAATGACATCAAATGACAAAAAATGCATTGTGTACACTATGTATGTACTAACTTTAATAAAAAATGATTTGAAAAAATGAAGTAAACTGTACTGAGAATATGGAAATGGTGCCAGTAATTAGTCAGATCCAGATTTTATTAAGAGTTAACAAGTTTAAGAGGAAAGAAAACTTGCCAAGTGAAGTATGAATGGTGCATTTGGTGTGCAGGTATCTTCCGGTTTATTCACTATATCTTATTTTTGCCTCCATAAATGTGCAAGATTCCAATAAAAATTTAAACAGGAGTCCATATTGCTCTTTCTCACAGGAAACCGGTGCCTGCGACAGAGTGTGTCAGCATGGAGTCATGGGTATTTGTGAAGAATTTGGATCCCTTAATGACATGCGACTTGATTCAGGTGTCTGCCTCCATATCTGCACTGATGTCAGTATTACTCCAGCAGCAGCAGCAGCACGCACACACACACACACACACACACACACACACACACACACACACACACACACACACACATACAGTACACACAGTATCGAGCTCAATCATCCCTCCCTGAATAAACAGTGTTGTTATTCTATCAGCTGGTACAGCGTGTACACAAACCAAATCCATTTAAAATCCTGCAATACTTTCACAAAAATATAGACTTACAGTATATAGCATTGCATCTGCTTTATGGTCACACAGGTTAAGTGAAGGAAGGTATATGTGGCAGGGAAAATACATTAGCTCTTCATCAAATCTTTCCGAATATTCTCGGGGCTTACTCTGCATTTATGAAGCATACAGGAAGCGGAAATCAGTTTTCCGCAGTTTAAAAGAAATCCGTACACACTAATTTGGTTGTGTTCAAAAAAATTAAGAAGGATGCTCCTTCCGGTCAGCACAATTCATGTTTCATGATGTTTTCAAGACTGTTGAGTGTATTTTTTTTTTCTATCTTGTCAGCATTACATTACTTTACTTATCCTCGCCGACTTACTGTAAGCTTTAATGTATGTGAACATCACCAGGAAAATCAGAATATTTTTACTCTAAGCTTTCCAGCCCAGGCAAAGGTGAACCTGCCACTTGTCCATTATAGACATGACACGGGTATCCCCCCCCTCAGTCCCTCAGGAGAAGGTAGGGATGTAGGGTGTGGAGGAGGGAGGAGGGGTGTGTGTGTGTGTGTGTGTGTGTGTGTGTGTGTGTGTGTGTGTGTGTGTGTTGGGTAAGGGGGGGGGGGGCTTTGAGAGGATTCTTTATGCAGCTCTGTGTATTGCTTTCATGTTGTCCAGCCGGTAACTAAGTTGGGTTGCCCGGGGCAATGGCTAATTCACACCCTCAGATCACGAGCATGAAATGAGAGAGCAGGGAGCGCTAAAGCCCTGAGGTTAATGATAGCTCCCTGGCACATATATACACCCAACACCCCTCCATATAAATCTGTCCAAATGGTTTCATTTTAGATGATCCCCAGAATCTCCTGCACACACTTAACTGAAGGGAAGCAGCTAAGCAGCAGACACCTGAGATAGTAGATTTTGGCTACGGTGACAAAATAAATTAATAAGTCATCAGGCTGTGCTGTATTGTTTCTTGAGGCTTTGCAGCTGCCTTCTTACACACACTTATTGGTGTAAGTGTAGCATCTGTGCTTTTCTTTGTATTATCCTAATGCAAGCCGCGTGAATGGACACAGCAGACAGCCCACACACAAGCCATTTTGTCATGATGGAGGCTTTTTTTCCCCCGGAGATCAGCAAAATAAAGAAATAAATATTTAAAGGAATAATACAACTGTGAAGGACTTTAAAAATCTTTTACTCCTCAGTCGAACAAGCTTGTGGATGAAGACCACCCCCCCTCCCTCCTCCTCCTACCCTTTTCCCCAAAACCCCTCTTTAAAGTTATTTCAAATTTCCCAGCAAGGCTTTGAGAAATCTGTTTGTTTGAGGGCAGCATTAGATGTGACCAGCGTTTTATTGTGACATAAAACCGCATTTCTTCCTTGGCAGATTAAAAATAAAATCGGTTAATAAGAAAAGCTGTCAGCAGCAGAAAATGGCTGACATAATCCGTTTATCCTCCAAGCAATAAAGATATTGGTCCTTGGGAGTCTATCTTTCCTCTTATGTTATTTCGCCCAAAACATTATCTTCTATGCATTCAGATGGATTAAGAAGTCATATGGGAGATAGAAAGAAAATGACAGATACAAAAAAAATATAATATCCCTTTCATTCCCCATCACACACGTTCACAGGAGGGTACACATATGATCCTGCGTAAGTTAATGAATAAATAGAAAACGGAAAAGAGGAAGAAAAGAAAACAGGTCACGAGCAGCTATCCTGAAGTGTGATGGGGGAGATTACGAGCAACTAGAGAGGTCAGCGCAGCAAAAGAGCAGAGCGGAATCAAGCCCAACTCGGGCTAGATGGGAGCATCTTTCTCCCTACTCGACCTGGCACACATGCAGATAAAGTCAAAACAGAAATTAATTGCGCCATCGCAGGCGAGCTCGAGTGGACGGAGGAGCACAGGATGACTCCTGCGAAGGAGAGGACGCGCTGAAGCAAAGAGTGTAACATCAGAAACAGAATGTAAGACACCGATCAAGAGTCTCAGTGTTCACAGGCTTATCTCACCTAATGCTACATGGCAGGAATTGTGCTCTTACATGAAACATATTCAGGGAAATTCACAGTTTTGATATTTCATTTTTCCATTTTCACACAGTGCTACGTTTCTACTTTCATACCACACAATATTTCATAGCACATCATAGTATTCTATCAACATGTAAGACATGATACAAGGCAGGTATTCACTGTGAGACTGTTGTCTTTAAACAGACAGGCGGTGTTATCCCGCCTGAGAGAAACCAGCCGTCCACCGAGGTTTTCAAGGGAGGCCGTCGACGGCAGAATCTCCAGACGAGCTGCTCCCCAGGGACTCACATGACTGACAGATAAAGGCACAAGCAGAGTAAACGTGTGGTCAAAGATGTGAGGCCGGTCATGAAATGCTGATTTGGATCTGTGTGAGCCAGTGGGGCCGTGCTGGGGCACAGGAGGGGGGTGGGGGGGGCGGGAGTTTGTGAATGATGAAGGGGGTGGAGACGCCTCTGAGTGGCAGCCAACGTGTGCCGCAGTGTGAGGCTCTGAACTCAGACTCTGTTCTGTTTAATCATGTCGGTTTGGCTGGTAATGAAATTTGATTATGCCTCTAAAGGCAGCAACGTTGAGCAAGGGAGGAGGGTTTGGGGTGTGTGTGTGTGTTGGGGGGGGGTGGGGGGGGGGATATTAATATCTTTCGAGATTATGCATGAAACCCCGGTGTGTAATTTTCCCTCTCTCCTTGTCCACCACCAAATTGTTGGTAGTTCATCATTAGCATGGAACTTTTGCATTTCCATTCGTCTTTCTGTGCGGGCTGCGGCGTGATTAATGCCAGCCTTGATTCATTAGTTTATCATCAATGTGGTTTTAACTGATCACTACAGATCCATCATGCACTCCACAGGGCCCTGCAGTGTAGATAAACACTCAGCACGCTCAGAAAGGCTATCTACAGATCTGTTTTGGTTGGCTCTTATGGGGGGCGGGTGCACATAACTCACAATGCCATCGGCCCCCAGCCCACCACACTGAATGAGCAGCCATTGTACGTCTGTGCCTGAGAACACCCAGCTATTAAAGTGTCATCACATTCATTTGTAAAAAAAAGGAGTAACTCCCCAACACCACCCAGCTACCAAAAAAATGCTGGGATAGAAAAAGAGGACATATAATTAAGTACTCATGATCCAGTGAAGGAAAGTTCCTCCACAGGGCTTCGTAATAATAATCATTGTCACTGAGTTGAACAGTTGAAGAATAGCAAACATTGGCTTTGAAAGTCTACAGCTATTTGCTGAGACTACTGCGCATGTTAGCGTTCTGCTGATTAATGAAGAACTACAGGCCTGAACTCAACTCTGTGAAAAAAATACTGACTTAAAAGAAACTTTGAAAAACATCTCTTTAAGTATGTACTGCAGCTGAACAAATGGATGGTCTAACAATATGTTTTTTTAACAGTGGTAGATCACCGACTAGCTAAATGAGTAAAACTAGCTGGCTTGCTAGGTGCTTTGTTTAACGGAGATGCAACTGGACTAGCTTAGACAGGATAATGTCAAAGTTAAAATCAACAAGTAACTACATTTCGTTGCCCTCACTTTTTGTAAGAAGTATAGGAAATGACCTGAGGCAAAAATGGCAGTTGTTTTTATTTTAATAAGCTTTTGGAAATTTAAAAAATGCACCAGATAGCTAATTCTGATACAGTTGGGCGGTACCATGAATTAGAAAAACTTAATTACTGTATTTAAACCTGTATCAGTATATTTTTTTGGCCATTTTGAGGTAGTGCAACAAGCTGTAAACATGGGCACAATATCACCCTATAAAGGTGACATGGCAAGTGTGTCAGAAAAAAGCTGCCTACTTTCAAATCCAGCACACAAAAAGTTACATTAGCATCCATTTGGATTTGAAAGTAAGTCCAATATTCACTCTACTTTTAGCTCTGTTTTTGGGCTCCACCAACTCCATCAACCACTATGTTCACCAGCTAGTTGCTAACTCTGTCTGTCTGGCATTTGGTGCTAGGAATGAAGCTGCCTGCTGCTGCAAAAAATGAGCTGGATAAGAGTAAACAAATTCCGGGTTTTAAATGCAAAAAAATTGACTGAAAGATGCTTAAACTCTGAGAGGAACTCCAGAGTGAGGGGAATCTCAGTGGGCTCAACACTATAAGTGACAACATTCAACATTATACATAGTCCATTGATATAAAAGTGATTAGTGCAGCTTTAAGCTTCGGAATTTCTAGCAATTATTTTTCTCACAACTTTCACATAACACTGACACTTTAACTTCATTATATTTACTTCATTAGTCACAAAAACACTAAAATTAACTGGACAAAATATAGTTGGACAGTTTTATTTTGTGAATAAAAATTGCTCTGGTTTTCACTTTGAGTGTCTCCAGATTATTTTTATATTGAACTTAAGCTGCCTTCTTCTGCTTATGCAGTACCGTTATGGAAAAGGGGAAACAACTAATAAATATGTTTCTTGTTGCTTTTGTTGTTGTTTGTTAATTTGAGATTTTTTTTTTTTCAAATTAAGCAAAATTACTTTTACTTTTGATACTTAATTGCTTACAATTTGATGCATCCTAACACATAGTGTGAAATCTTGCTAGTGCTTTGGTTACAGTGCATTGTCAACAACAGTGGATTTAACCTGACAAACCCATCAACATTTCTAATCATGAAGAGTGTCTCCAACCATGTTAATTATGCTATTTTTGAAGGGGGTCATTTTGACTTCATATTGATCAGCTGTAACTGTTGCCACTATCAGCAAATAGCATGAGGTGGCCCAGTAAGACCTGATCCGCGCTACAGATCACTGCAATCTGATTCGGTTATTTCTTGGGAAGATATGACATTGTCTATAATTATTCTTTCAAATGAGCATTGTTTTCAAATTGCAATAGCTGATATAATCAATAACAAATGCTCTCAGCTCAGCTTCCTGCTCTCAGCTCAGCCCACTAATCTGATCTTCACCTCTTGGAAGACTGCGTGCCCTTGAAGACAGGGAGCAGGAGATTCAAGCTGCCACCTCCCTGTGGCTGTTTCGAAGAAGAATATGCAGTAAAGGAGCCCTATTCTTTTTCACTAAAAACATACTTGGTAAAAATGGAGCAATAGAACTTCTACACTGAGATTGAACGAGATGTACTGAGCTACAAAACACTGGCTACAGATAAAAAGAACTTGGCAGCCATCTTTGTTTCTCTTGAAAACTTAGGCAAGCCAAGCAAAGGTGAGATTTAAACTTTTTTAAAATATAGTGATCCTTTATGTTTCACTTGAGTGACCTGATCATGTTAATAAAATTTGTTGTAGACACTTGGTTTTAATGCCAGTCAAACTGCTTTCATGGCAACCCAATCGCCAAAAGAAAACATTGGCATTGAACGTTTCTGCAAACCACAGAAACGTTGAATATATATGTTTCAACACGTGTAATACGTATCATACCAACATTTTTATAAACATAGTATATCAACATTGATATCCATTGAATAATGATGTTTTATGGTGTGACAACTCTGTGGTTAAAACGGGGTTGAAACAGGAAGCGGGCATTGGTTTCAAGGTGGTCTCGAACCGTGCTCTCTGCTGATTTCCAGCTTGCTGCCAAGAAACTTACTAACCATCCACCAACCCCTCCTCCTCCTAATAGGAAAGTCAGCTCATATAGATCGCCTGTGAACTACGTCACTTTAGAAATGTTGAGATGATACGTTTTGTAGAAATGTTGATATGCTATGTATTACACGTGTTGAAACGTATATATTCAACATTTCTGTGGTTTGCAGAAACGTACAATACCAATGTTTTATTCTGGCGACCAGGCTGTTTCTGGACAAGCACCACTTCACTTCTTCTTCTGTAAGATGGTTGATTTTCATGCTACTAGTTATGTCTGTGTAACATCTGCATAGAAAAAATTGCCTGATTAAATACAAATGACAACAAATATGAGAGCATGTTGCAAGACATATTGTATTAAGTACACACAAAATGTCAAGTTGTGTACTCTATTTTGTAGAAGATATTTTTTTACACATTGTAAATACAAGCTTTGTAACAAGGCTAAAGCACTGGTGTAAACAACCATCAGTGTCTTGAATGAATGAATGCAGCATCAATACTCCAAAGGCCGATTTAAAATAACATGAAAGCAAGCAGCTGAGACTTGGAAGAACACGTTATATCATTCAGAACTGAAGAGAGCTGATGTATCAAGCCTTACTGTGTGTAGACAGAACACATTATGGAGGTGGCACTCAGGTTTACGCCAAGACAAATCCATGTGAGTTTAAAATGTTTGAACTTTGTAAATCTGCTTCATGAGAAAAAGTAGAGAGTCTAGATGGAAATAAGGGAAAGAACCAGATTTCTGAGCTCATTTTGAGGCTGAGCAGTCTACCACAGACACGGACTGTGTGTGTGTTGCTAGCTAGCTCACAGCTAACGTCTCATCTGTTGCTAACGGTTGGCACATTGGTTGTTTGGGGCGAATCAACACAGACTGCTCAAACACTCCAGTGGTCAAATTCACAGGAATGACTTGAGGTGAAAATTTGCTTAACTTTCTGTCTGAACACACCTTTAGAAATACTTTGTTCACCTTCCAATGATAAAACATTGTTTCAAATCTACAAACCTTTCTCCATTAATTAAATCCATACACAAACTATAACTACCTGTTAAAAAACGGTTCCCACTTACAGAAGCAGCGCACTGTGTACATCTCCATTTGACAGCCCTGTGACAAACTGATAAAAGAATTGCAACAGAATTACAATGTGAAATGCAGAAGAACTGAATAATACAGATAAGTAAAGCAGGCTATACAGAAACTTAGGCATAATAAAAGCTATATTTTAGATCACATGCAGTTCACTTACAATTACAATTATTTCAGTGATTGCACTAAATGTTGGACTTGAACTATGACTAAAAGAACCATGTCTTTCAGAAAAGGCATAAGACATTCAATGGAGTGAGATTTTGTCATTAACAGAGAACAACAGACATATTCAGCTTGTACAACACAAAGTTCACAGTCATTCTGGAGGAGAAAAGATGAACCTTCAAAATGCAATAATTGTGCTTAAAAGAAATTAATTTGTAGATGGAGTTTATGAATTGCATGAAATTAAATAACTGTCCATAGATATTTCCTTCCAGAGGAAGAATGGAGGGGCCAATATGAGAGCACATAAGGGCTTCAGTTACCTCAGACCTCACCTCAGAAGTCAAGATAAATGCGGAGAATGAGGCAGATCTAATATAATTGGACATAACAGAAAGACCTTGGGTATTTTGTCTCTTAAGCCAGCCAAATGAATGCACAGCTTTGAATTAGAGGGGTTCATCTGCTTCATAACTGCTTTCACTGCCCTAGCTTTTATCTTAACCTTGTGTGAAAAGGATTTAATTGATTTTAGAAGCTAAATTTTCTGATGAATGTCTATAGACAGAATAAACACAGAATGGTGTGCTCTCACCTTATTTCTAGTTGACCGCTGAAAAGATGCAGCCTCTGAGGAGTGCACGTTGACAAGTTCATGAGGTAAACGTTGGAGAGGTTACATGTGGATGTGAAGGTGAACAACAGGCGATATTCAGTACTCCTACAATAGCCTTCTCTTTTTCTAATGAAATGTTGGAGGGAGAATATAGCTGTGTCTCTGCGGAGGGGAAGTGGCTTGTCAGGTGAGAACGTTCCACATGAAAACACAAGCAGTAGGGAGAGATTAATGGGAAATTCAAATATTGCCAATCGTTGCACAGTCGTGACAATGTCACCGCAGCGCCGTATTAACTGAGAACTACTGATAACCAGGTCTAAGTCCAGCACAAATCCATCCGCGTTCATTTACCGTGGCCTAGCAACCCATATCAGCCCAGGCCGGAACAGACACGGACTTAGAGCATCAGAAACTTAATAAGCACTTGGTCCCACTTAACACTAAGTGTTACCAGATATGTGTTTAATATCTGCTAGTCCAGGTAGTCTGGAGTTTAAGCTATAAAAATGTCCTTTTACTACTGTAATCCTGTCTATTAGTCTGAGGTTTTAGGGGTCTAGTTGTTAGGGGAACACTGTCACATACTGTAAAGCGAGCAGTGAGGAACCGTACTGTACAGATGTTCAGCATGCAAGGAGAGGCAATTACAATAATTTTTAGTCAGTGGTTGTAACTTCAAATGCTCAAGGATAGCAGGGATGTTTGTCTACACATGATGTCCTACAGATGTATAAACTTAAAGCTGGAAATATATCATTCAAAAACATATTTTTGAATGATATATTGAATTGTATTATATATTATTTTATTGAATTATATATTTTGAAGGGAAGACATAGAAAACATTATGTGTTTTAGGGACTGTACAAAAATTATTAGGGGATGAAGGAGTGTCAGAAAAGGGGAGGGTTGTATAATTTTTATTTTGCCAGATTCATAGTTTAATTCAGTCTTCTCTTGTGAGATTTATTGGAAGATAAATAAAGAAATGTTACATTTTTTGTGCATCATGGGTAACAAAGAAGGTTTTTGCCATTTGCAAAAATGGGAACAATCCTATCTCTGTATCAAGGTTTTGTTTTTCTTATTAAAATGAAGTAGCAGGTAATAAGACTTAACCTGTGTTTTTCTATTTAATGGTGCACTGTTTGACTCACCTGCCTAAAGGAAACAGCCCTCTTCAAGTAGCTAACATGCCAGGTAATGCATCCCAGGCATTATGTGATTGGTTCAGTATGATCGATTGTCAGACACCTGATCTCATACATCTACGGCTAACATCATCTCATCTAATTCAACTTACACTTGCACCTGTTCCTATTTCACTAATTCTGTGACAAGTAATAGTTGTTATAGTGCAGCTGTGGTAACATTTAAAAGCTCATAGTTAAAAAAAACTGAGAGTGACTGGAGTATATTTGGTAAAGAGGACACTAGCATTTTGTTGACTTTTCCATAATTGTCGCAATTGCTAATTTTGCTTCTTCAATGCACGATTTGGTGCCTATGTGAAAATTACTGCTCTGCTAACATATTTAAGGTAATGTTAACATTTTTATGCAGTTTAAATGGGAGAATATCATCTTAAATTCTTTATGCACTTTTAGTTGTACTAATCTAACACTGGTATATTATTTTGAGATATTAGGAGGGAGGATGTTTTCTAAGTCAAGGAGAGGGTTCAAAGAAAATATGAATAATAAACAATAGTTTTCATACGGTCCCTTAGTTTATTAAACTATGACTCTTATCCACATCTTTTATATATGCGGTTCAAATACACAGCTTGACTATTAGAGTCTTTCTATCTGCTGGCTGAAAAAATTAAACTTGTATTGTTTCAAACAAAACGCCTGCTTCCCTTTAGTTTAAAAGGGGTAGAAATTCTCTTTCTTTCAGCATACACAAACAGTGATGCTCCCTTGCTGCCTCTCTCCCCTTCTCCAGCACGCCTCTAATGCGTCCTAATCCTGGCTGAAGACAGACGCGGGTTGTGTGTGTATGAAATATCTCTTTGCTTTTTCTGCCTCAGTTCATTATTTTTCTTTCTTGTCACTTAGTGTGATAGGTTGGACAGAGGCGCACAGATGAGCACTGAAGACACAGTCACAAGGCCTTAATCTAGTCTTTAATGCGTGACTTCAGAGATGTCATTTATCTTGTGACTGCAGCAGGCGTCCACAAAACTTTATCTCTAATAATATATTGATGGATTAAAGGGGTCAGGCAGGAGACCAGGCAAGAAAAATTGCTTATTGACATCAAAATACAGTGCCCCAAAACCTGATAAACATAGGGACAGGAGAGTGGAAGTCAGAGAGAGAAGGAACGGAGAGAGATGAGGGAGGGGGAATTGAGTTGGGGTATTGTGAATGTTTGCACCCGGTAATTTCCTTCCTTCACAAGAGCCTCTGGTGGTCTGAGCCCTCGGCTTGATAAAAACCCCAGCCTCTCCTGCTCTCGAGCTAGGCACTGTGCAGTTGCCGAAAGGAAAAAGCTGGTGACTGCTAGGTCATTTCCACGTTTATCTTGACATAAACTCCCCCATCACCACCACCACTACTACCTCAACCCCCCCCCTCACTACACACACACACACACACACACACACAACACTGCACCTTATTAATCACACTTAAGTGCCGTGTGAGACTGGAGCACTCGTGCGAAGGCTACTGAAAGCAGAAACCCGAATGTGTGGCATTATCAGGAAAAAGCACTGCTGTACAAACTTGGGAGACCACCGGTAGTCTCCTCCATTTTGCCATTCCCTCACAGCTTAGAGAGGAGTGTATAGTGTTTTTATCTGAGCAAATAGAAATACTCTTTAGCCAGCTTGATTTTAGGATGGAATTTAAACACCCTTCATAGGGCAATTTGTAGACCAAGTATGAACTTATTTATCCATATATATTGATGACAGATTAATTGTTCAGAACTTAAAAAAAAAAAAAAAGCACTGAGCATTTATTTTCACCCCCTGAATTTACTTTAAAGGCTGTTGACAAAGAAACTTTTGCTTGGAGTTACCACAGTTGACAGACATTTGTGTAACCACACTTTTATTGGCTTATTATATCGGTCTGTAAGCCAGTCACAGAGACGTTTGAGATATGAATTCTGTGTGAAAATCAAATTACCCACAGTTGTGTAAAGTATGCAGCTATAAGAGACTTTCCGTTTTCACTGACAGTTCACATAAAGTCACACAACCTCCATTTAACACACATGGTAATAGTCTGCTCCTGTGCTGTATGTATAACAAACACAGCGGTCTGAGAATAGCTCTCTATCAAATTGTGCTGCTATTATGCAGTAAATTAGTATGGAGCGCAACTACTGTACATAGGTGAATCCCTATCAGAGAGAAAAAAAAAAAAAAAGCAACCACCTTGTAGTGACCATGCTAAGTGGACTTTCAATTCCAATTTCAAGAATGCCACTCCTGGAAAAGTCTTTAATTACCAAGATCCCCCTCCTCATGATGGATTGTGATAAACCGGTAGGCTTACTTATGAAATCTACCAACTGAAAGCATGTTTTTCTCCCCCCTCCGCTTCATCTTTTGCAGTCTGCGTGAAAACCATGTTTGGAGTCGGTGGCAAGTCGCTCCAATCCCAAATAGAGTCAATTCTAACCCTTCACACACTCTTCCAGTCCAAGAAAATTAATACACTTTACTATTACAAGATAAAGCTATAGGGACATATTACACCAGGCATATCTGCAAGCCTGTAATACTACAGAGTCAGCATTCAATAAAAGACATTTGCAACCAGGCATTTCTCACAACAACACTTGCGAAAGATTTAAAAGCTTCTAAATTAGGTGCAGCTCACGCACGAAAGGTGCCTGGTAAGCAGGGCGATACTTACTTAAAATGACAGAGTTGTTTATGAGGGGGGTGCCTCCCTCGCTTCAAGGTGGCATGCAAGAGGAACAGTTTATGATCCACACACTGGGTTATTTAGCCTCAAACAGTGTGCATAATGTTGGGTGACAATCAGCACACATAACTCACGTCAGGCTTTAAGTGATCTCCCACTTCAGAACATCACCCCTTGAATACTGATTGCCCTCTTATCGCGCCATTTATCTGATGCAACCTCTGCTTTGCTGGTCCCGGGTTCAAACTGACAGCATTCTAATTTGCAGCGGCATCAGAAAGTTGCGAAACTGTTGCGGCGCAGGTGTTGAACAATCCTTTGAGAGGGAAAGAACAGAAATGTATTCGCAATAACCCTCTTTCACACTGTTGCTGCAGTTTTTTACGGCCAGGACAACTGCCCTTGGAGCCATTAAAAATTTAATCCAGCCAGCGTGCGCACATATAACATATCACCCATTATAACGGCAAGTGTCTGAGCCAGACAGGAAAGCTGGCAAAAAGTGAAAAGAAAACAGAGAGGATAAGGTCATTTTTCATCCTGTAACAAATCCCAAAGCATCTCTGGCTTCATCACTCGTCCTCGCAGCAGATACTTTTAAGAGAACGCCAGCGTTTGTGTTGGAGAACAGAAATGACTTTGCTAAATTTTCTAATGAGCTAACAGATCATCAGTCACTCTCGTATTTACTGAAAGATAGAAATAAAAGTGTGATGTGAGTTTGGATTGCACTGTCTGTCGGTGTCACCTGAAGGACAGGCAATGCTCATCAGTTAATCCCCCTCTGGACAAAAAGCCAGGGGGGGGTTGTAAAGCAGGTTTACAAGCATGTTTGTTGCCAGCTAAAATCGCCTGTATTAAACCTGGTAAATCTGTCTCCTGTTGCGACAATAGCAATAAAACAGTATAGTTTACCATAGAGCTTCCAGATTGCACGACACTCTAACTCCAAATATACACAGTATTCAAAAGTAACAATGATAACAGCCAAACAGCTGCTGTTTGCGAAGTCACAAAGTCATTGTAAGATGATTACATTCCACCAAGAATTCACACCGCTGTTACAGCAAAGCCACCACTCTGCATCTTTATCGCAATCATTACTCACTCCTGCATGTGCATCACTCCTAAAACCACCACTATGAACTGCCCAAACATGAGCAAGATGATCCAGACATTACACCTCAATGCGCTGTATTGAAATGACCTACTGCATCAACAAAAAAGAACAGCATAATACATCTCAAATTCCACTAGGGAGTAATAAAAACACCAATTTCCATGATGAATAAAGCGTTTCTCTTTTTGTTGGTAGTCCCAAACAGAGGGAAGCATAGCCAAAAGGGTTGCCACAGTGTAATCTACCTTTGGGCGTTGGTACATTAATTCCATTTTCATATTCAGTGCCCTACCCCCCCCCCCCCCCCCCTCACGCTCAGCCCTCTGCTCCCTCAGAGCAGCAGGCACTGAGGAGGCCCAGGCGACTCCGAGGCCTGGGAATACCCCAGAGCCTGCACGCCAGCGCTACATAATTCTGGTCTGCCTCATTATTTAGCATGTCACCACTATTTTACATGTTAAAGCCCCAGCATCGCCATCTAATTTATTATAAGAATATAGAATGGGCTAGACTGGAATGGGGTCACTTGCTTTCACGCGGCGCAGGAAATAAATTCATACAAAGTCAGTCAAGTCAAGGTGAAAACCTATGTCAGCAAGATGCATTTTGTCATTCTTTTGGAACAAGAGCATTTGAAAGCAGTGAGACTTTTTCTCCAGACCCGTCGACGTCGCCTCAGTTTCCCCTCAGTTCACTGAGAGTGTTTAACTACTTTAATCTTTACTTTCATGCAGGGGAAACTCAGGTTCTTCGTTGAAGAAGAAAAAAAAAAAAAAAGAAGAAGAAGAAAAAAAAAAAGGCAGAGCAGAGTCCTGCCAAGAGTTGAATTGGCTTTGATGAGATTCAGCTGTAATTATTTCTCAGCAATAACAATAAGGACAACAACAACAGAAGACTTAATCCGCCAGTGAGAGGGCCTGATTCTGCTTCCTGGTGACAGTGATTAGGCCTAATCTAGGGGTTTTGGTGTGTTCATTGGAGAAATGCGATTTTTAATGGCAGTGTATTTTGTTTCGTGAGAGTTTTATTTTGCACTAAATATATACAGTTACAGCACACTGTGAAGTGCAATCCACATCTTTAGTGGTATTAATATTCAGCAAAAGGGGGAGTAGGGCTGCAACTGAAGATTATTTTCATTATTGATTCACCTGCTGATTACTTTATCAATTAATTGATTAAAATATCTCGTTGTCCGAGCAATAGTCCAAAACCCAAAGATAATCAAATTAGAAAATATTCTCATTTTAGAAGCTGGGACCAGAGAATTTTTACCATTTTTAGTTTCAAAATGACTCGATTATTAAAATAGTTGCAAATAATTTCTGATGATTGACTAATTGTTTAAGCTCTGAGAGTAAGTTTTCTCCCCTCTGGTTTTTGCCTTAGATAATGTCATTCATCATTAGGGCTGCAACTAGCTTTTCATAATTGATTAATCTATGAAATATTTTCTCAATGAATTGATAAGATGTTTGGTCTGTAAAATTTCATCATATTTCCCAGAGTCCATAGTGACATTTTCAAATGTCAGACCAACAGTCCAAAACTCAAAACTAAGAAAAATGAAGAATTTTTTTGCCATTTTTCCTTAAAAATTACTAAAACAATTTGTTTTCTGACAATCCACTAATCAATTAATTGCCTAATTGTTTCAGCTCTAAGAGGAAGTTTATTCTCTTCTGGTTGCCTTTCAACTCGTTTTTGCCTTCGATAATATCATTCGTCTTATATGGGAGGAAAGCGCCAGACTAGACACACAAAAATACAGTCACATCCCAAACTCCACTAGAAAATCAGTCATTTTAATTCAGAGCTTGACCGACCATTTTTATCTCAGAAACTACTGTGTTTAAACAAGAGAAGTAAAGCACCTACAGGAGTTGGTGTGGAGATAATTTTCTTTCACTATGCCACAGCACCAGCCCTCAATTCCTCCCCAAAAACCAACTGAGAACCAAAGAGGATGGAGTGGAAGTGGGAGAAGGGGAGAAGGAGAAAGGCCAGATGTCAGGGCGCTCCAGGAAGAGGATTGCTAAGCGGTGTGAACATTTTTCAAAAATGATGTTTTGTGCCTCAAACATCTTGCTTACAGCAGCAGGGTCTGATCCAAGCATTATGTGCGAATACATCAGTAGCCCTGGACCCCCCTCTCCACAGGCGTACACACACGCAAAGCACACAGACGCGTGCACACACACACAAACACACACACACACACACACACACTTCCTAGTAACTGAAGCTCACTCCCCTCCTCCCATCCCCCCGCCTCCCTTCTTCTTCTTCTACAGAAGTAAATTATCAAAACTGTGTTTGAAAGTGAATGAAGGGTGACTCGCTCTCTCTCTCCCTTTCTTTCGCTCTCTCTCCCCTTCCCGCTTTGACATCTCAGTTTTTTTCTTTTTTTTTTCCTTACTTGCCACCGTTTCTGGGCTAGGTGATAACTGCCGGTAATAGGATTAACATTGATTTCTTTTTGCAAGAACAGAGATGTGCCAGTTCCAGCTATTTATTGAACTGCCAGCTTTGAACTATGAAAACTGACTGCAGGAAAAGACCTAATGCAGCATTTTAAAGAAAAGAAAAGCCTCTGTGCAATTCTTTCTCTTCTCTTTTTTTTGTTATTTCTTCCTCCTCTGTCTTCTTCTTTTTGTTGTGGCAGGATAAAAGAGAAAATCGGGTGCCTCTGTTCTAAGCTCTGGTAATGACTTTATTTATTTACTTTGTTGTTGTTTTTTTTTTTTAAACCTCACCAGTCAATATATTTATGATTTGATCTATAATTTGTAAGTGTGTTTGACTTCTCTTTCACCTTGAAATAAAGATCCATACATGCATTTTTCTTTGTCGATGTACTGCACCATGGGTCCAAAGCATTTCTGTTAAGCTCTGCTCTGATATATTAAAAACAAAAAATGTGCACATTTTAGAAACGGAATGCTCTGATTTACAATTATTGTAAATAGGCCATATCCTTCACATACACTGATCATGTTGACAACAAACTGACCAAAGTTCATGAGTTTATTATCAACAACAGGTCTTTACTTGAACACTGTTCATTCTAGTCATTCATATATATAAAATATGTATAAATATGTACAAGTTTGAAAAATATGAGTTTTAATTTATGGTGGTATAGTTTATATCAAGATAAATCATTCATCTCATGAAATTGTACTAATTGAGTCTAATTCTCTTAATTAGGTCGTAATGGCTTCATTGATTAGTGTGCTATGTCTATTGATGATACCACTTCAGCAGCTAACAGCTAAAGCCAGACAAGTAGCGACTGTTCTCTAATTAGTGCCACTAATGTCATTATACTGTATGTAGTGATTATGTTATAACCCAATTGTGTAGCTATTAACAAAGATGTTCGTAAATGACTGTGTTTAAGTGTAATTTAAAAATTTTGGTGATGGTGTGCGAGAAAGTGCATGAGAGCCGGAGCTTAATTTGTTCATTAAGTTAATGCTTTTGTCAATTTTAAGCACAAAAGTGACCTCAAAATGCAGACCGCTTTGAAAAAAAAGGAAGATAATCGTTTAGATAAAACTCTGACTGTAACTAATAATTATTTTCATTATCAACTAATATGCCCCATTTATGTTTTTGATTAATCGATTAATCGTTTTTTTCATCAAATGACACAAAATGGTAATAAACGCACATTACAATTTCCCAAATATTACAACAAATATTTTGTTTAATCCGACTGATAGTCAAAAACACAAAGATATTAAGTTACAGTGATACAAAACAAATAAAAACCTTAGAAATGTTGTCATTTTTGCTTCAAAAAATCAAAGAAAGGATTAATTGACTATCAAAACAGTTGCCCGTTAATTTTCTGATTAAGCAACTAATCTCTACGCAACAGAGAAAGGTTATGCAAAATCAAAATGCAGTCTAAACTCCTAATTGCATTCAAACAATGTTCGTTTTTTAACTAAATGCAGACTAACTTCATCATAAAATATGCTTCATTGATGACCTGTTCATTCCACTACTCAGATTGAAAGTGTAAGATAATTGATGTTGTATTTTTATATTTTATATATCACTGCAAAACACCAGCATCAGTTAATCATGGTAAATTCAGGATAGCATGACACCACAATAACACGTAATAAAAATATTATTAATAGACCATTTGAAAAAAGACTTTCTATTAAAATAGTCTATTTGCATATGTGGACTTGAGGAAAACATATGCTGATGCAGGGTACAAGAAAGAGATTGAGTGAGGTGCTGTGTTGCGTTGTGCTGTGCTGCGCTGTGTCGTGCATGACAGCAGCACCCCCACACACGTCTCTTACTATCAGCTCAGCTGAAACAAGAAACAACTACCACTGTCACTACAAATGCACCCCCCATCCAAACTAGACGCCTGTCAGCCAGCTAATGTCCCCTGACAAAACACGCTGTGAATTAGAATAGCCACGAAAAGTGAGTGTGTGTGTGTGTGTGTGTGTGTTTGAGGGAGGGAGAGAGGGAGAGGTGGAGGGAGGGAAGGGGAACAGAGAGAGTGAGGGAAAGAACTCATCTGTGTCACAGCCTATCCCCTCAGGCAATCAAGGAAGAAAAAAAAAAACACACAGTCATTAGCAACTGGTGGTGCTTGCTCCAGCAAATCGCCGTTTGAGTGAAGATTTATGCAGACTCCTGACTGGAAATGATTTATTTATTTTAGCAGAGGCTGTGAGATCATTAACCTCCGCTGTGTCTCTGGGGAACGACATCTGCGGCCCCCCACACTGCTCAGACAAAAGGCCCCACGCGTCCCCTGGCTTCACGGCTCAGGAGGAGGAGGAGGAGGAGGAGGAGGCGGCCAGAGGGAAACGAGGCCCCTGGTGTACAAACTGGATCTTTTGGCAATGATCAGGCTCACTTGTTGACATCGCTTTGACAAATGCAGGCACCCTCGGCTGGGTGTTTATCTGATCATGCAGGTAAATGTAACATGTAGGTCTACATGAAAAGGGTTGTTTTGGTTTGAACCTTTACTGTTCATACTTCATACACAGAAGCAGCTATTTTAAGCAACTCCTGGTCCACGTTCAAGCTTAGAAGATCCCAACACATACACTCAGATGTTTAAAGTTAAACAGAAATTACATTTTAAATTAGAAATTCATTTTTGCTGAGAAATCAGTGTTGTTTGACTTCTGTACTTATTTGGTCAAAACTGTTAGTATGACAAAAACAATAAATTTAGGTTTTATTTATTTTGCTTTAGTGACAGCACCCCCTACATTAGTGTTCTCCAGGGGTGTGAACTTTTGTTTCTGAATGATGATGTTACCACTAATAATTTAATTGGTGTGATGTGTACAGGCGATAAAAATAGACCATAAAATCACTTCAATTCCAAGAGCTAAACAGGTACTTAACTAGCTCTGGACCAATGTTGTTAGCCATTGCTTATTCTCATCTGTGATTTCAGGACTACGCTACGTATGCACATTAGTTACTCTGTGTAGTGATTTGAATCACAGGGTAACATACAGAGTGCTGAGGTTACAGGACTACCTGTTGCTGTGAGGTTTGACAGTCTGGTCATTTACCATCATTGCAACTGGACTCATGAAAGACAGCTAATGCTAGCTAGACTACCTCCTCTCTATAATCCAGGATGAACACAACACTGAGTGTGCAAAAGCGTGCTGCTTATGACTCAGCAGGTGTACATCATGAACAAAACATCAGATAGGAATCATTGCTAACATAAACAAACTATGCTGACCAGTGGAATACAGTGCTAATGTTAAGGCACAAAAACCATTTGGTTAGGGTTAGGGAAAGATCACGGTTTGGGTTAAAATGATCACCTTGTTAAGGTTAGAGAAACATGTGGTGTAAGTTAAACTTACTACAGCCTTAAAGTTCTTTAAAGTAACCTTTGTTGTCATGGTTACATTAATAACCACAGGGTTCAGGTTAGAGAACGATCATTATTACATTTTTTTTTATTTTAACTGTTCGTTGGAAATGTGACACTCGCAGTTGGAAATGGAAAATGAACAGCGGTCTCCACTGGCAAAGTCCACTGTAAAACTACAAATATCAACCCAACCCACCACCTCCAAATGAGGAAATCTGTCAGTTTATATATACAGTATGTGACCTAAACTGCGCCGCTGCTCTGGTTCATAATTGCTACGGCCGCTAGATGGCATCTGTCACTTTAACGTAACTATGTGTCATTTCTGGGTGACTGACATTACGACCTATTGTGCCATTTTTCTTGGGAGGACAGTCTCAGTTAACAACACAATATGGGTCCTTCCAAATGTTGATATTATAAAGGGACAGCCACTAGCAGTAACGCTATGTAGGCTTTTTGTAAAAAGGGGGAAACATCTCCTAGCAACACCAACACCCAAATGTCAACTGCTGCCATTAGAAACGGCAACCACATCTGTCCAAAAAAAATTTTATTCTCTTCATCATTATAGTTCAGATTTTGTTACACAAAAAGTGAGCAGAATTCAAATTTCCCTCTAATGCATATCATGCACAACCAGCAGTTATGAAATATCCAAATGAAATTAAATCTCAGTTACATTAAGACAGCATTAATGATCAAGTTAGATGATCCAATGCATATTTTTGCATGCTTTAATTTGACAGAAGTTAAAGAACATGGCCTCTTGATATTCAAAACATTGCAGATCAGTCAGTCTCCAGGTGCCACCACAGTCCCAGTGCTTCATGTACATCAATACACTGTTAATGACATGTACCACTATATTCATGTCCATCTAATTAGAAAAGTTGAGGAGGTCCTGTACAACTCCAAACTGATTCCTAGTGGCAGGAGAAATTAGAAGGGTGAGGCGAATGACAGTATAAATCTGAAATTAATCAGGACTTGAACTGAATGGGGGGCATGTGTGGGCAATGTGTGGCCTCACCCGCGCCTTTTTAAGTATGTGTAATTGAACACTTATGGCAATCTCAAAGCTGCGGCAAAGAGCATCTGCATTAACCCACTGCACCTGGAGTGGAGGAGGCCTGATTAATTAAATAATTTCCCCCATTCCCGTCCCTAAGTGCTGTGATCCTTTAATTTCATTTGATTTCATGAGTTCGAATGATCAGAATCACCCTTTCATTGGAAGACGGTATGGAAATGGATATGGAAGACAAGCGGGAGGGAGGTGTAGGTTTGTCAGTCCACTGGAAGTGATGACTGTGCTCCAACCTTATCAAGCAAACACTTGAGAGCACAACAAATCAAGATTTTTATTGGGGGTAATAAACTTGAGCATCCAATTGGAGATGAAGAGTACAAATTTATGAGAAATGTTAACGGTGGCATAATTTCCTCCCCAGATGGAATGATTTTTTTGGGATTCAAGATTATATTAACATCTAAATATGTACTTTAAACAAATATTTAATCCCCTTGACCATAAATGTGCCAGTTACAGAAACACTTCTATGCATCTTCATAATTAATGTCCATTTGTCTATCAAAAATAACTTACAAAAGTATTTGTTTCATTGCAGAAAACCCTCTTTTCACTAGGAGAAAACGCCAAAATATGAAGAAAGTCTTACAAAAGACATCCACTTATTTCTTGAGTTACTGTGTCTGGTTCTATAAAGAGCTGCATGAACCAAAAAATAAAGAAAACAATGAGACAACAACAAAAATGGAAGCATGTTTCATATTCAAATAACAGCACAGTTTTCTAATTTAATAAATGAAGTTGGGAAATTTGCAGAATAAGTTGGAAAAAGGGGGGAGAATAATTTGGCATGGTGGAAAACAATATGGTATGGTGAGGGTAGAGGGTAGAGGGGGGGATCAGGGATAAACAAACAAACCTTGACAAGGGCAGCGGTGGAGAATCAGCCTGGGGAGCAGCGAGGTCTGCGGTCGGGTGCAGACAGCCCTGTTTGAGAGGGGGGCTTGCCAAGTACCGACCCTGAACTGCGGCACTGTGGTGCTGCCTGGCTGCACTAAGCAGTGGCTGCCAGCACGCACTGATTTATCAAGGGGGCAACGCCAGCCGCCACCTCGCTCTCCCTCGTGCCCTCCCTTTATAAAGAGCCTCCCTGACGGCTCTGATAGTGCAATCAGGGCTACGGCAGAGCCAAGGCAATTTCTCCTTCACTCTTTGATAACCCTGTGCCTTATTGAAAGCCAATAGCAATGGCAGCAACAACAACTCAATTGGAAAGAGTTGCTGCATTTTGAAGGGGGAAAAAGGTTACGCCTTGACAAAATGAGGGGGGAGTGAGGGGATGTCTGTCTCACTTTATGTGAAAGACTCATTGTCCTCCAACAGGTGGCGTGATTCCTAAGTGACCACCGTCCCTCAGCTAGCTTGTCAAGGGGACTGTCAAATGTTTTGACAGTATGGCTGGAGTTTAAATATGACTTTTTGTCCATTTTGAGCAATAAATAACAACACTGAGAGTTATTGTGCCTGGGGTTTTGATGACAACATGATTTTAAATACCCAATCCACAACTGTGTATAGTTCCCAATTGGTGTACAGAAATTATATAATAACTGTCTTTTCTCAGTATGACAATGGTTGACATTGTGTAATACTGTTGTATTGCCACACAACCTGTCAGGATGAGGTTAAAGATGATTGATGGTTGAGGATACAAAGTGTGTTATATGGACAACAGAGGCTGGAATTGTGGCCCATCTCCTACTAACAGTCTACGTTGGTTTTTCAAATCATGACAACTATCTGTCCATAACCTTAACCATGTTGTTTTAGTTGCCTATTAGGCAAATCAGAACACATTTATTATATGGGTCATATTTGAAAGTGTAATTCAGTATACAAGGTTTGTTAGCAATGATCATTGTTTGGGGTGAGTCATTGGTGCTGTACGCCAAACCCTATCCCCAGATGAGATCATAGATAACATCAAAAATAAGTTCAATGGAAATGTTTTTTTGTTTTGTTGTCCGATGCCACTATTTTTAAAATTCTCACTTTCTACAATATCTGGCCAATGTCAACTATGGCATTGATAAGGTCAGGAGACGATTGTGGTTATGGCGATAATACTATGGTTAATATATGGTTAGAGTAAGGCAACTAAAACACTTGGTTTTATTAGCTAGTAAATTACTTGGCCCTGACGTTATTCATTAATTTATATATTAGGGTTTTTTATCCTGCATTCACCATAATGGAGGCAATACAGTCCACAGCATTTATAATGCATACTATGTTCCATTTTTAATCCTCCATTTTTGGTCATGCCAAAACATTAAAGACATTTTTACACGGCATTTTTGGAATTGCTGGATTTTTTATTTTCAATTCTTTTTAGACTGTTGTTTTTTGGGGGGTATGGACATTCCAGATCACATCTTTGAGGATACTGTATACGAAGTGGTCCTTGTGCCCATAATCTCACAATCAAAATGTCCTTTTCTCTACTGGTATACAGTTATAGCTCCATGCTTAGATTCCTCCAAGTCAATATTGCTTATTTTTTCCTCCAAGTGGATCTTGGCATTTTCACTTTATGATGCATCAGGAGCTGATATGTGAGCCAGTGACACACCTTCCCTGGACATTGTACAGTTACATGTTTCAAACACTGCTGTGGAGTGGAAAATATTCTCCCAAGATCATCTGGAATTCGGTAAACCTAATACCTGAAAATATTGAAAGAAAATTTTAATAGTTAATGTTAGTTACTATGCACTGCTACTCACCACTTGTATGGTCAAGACGCTAAAATACAACAAAGTTTTTCCTCAATTTTGAGTCTTGAGAACTTTCCTACTTTTATCATGTCCATCTAATGACATAAAACACTTCATCTAATGCCATAGCAGCGATCTGGCTTGAGTGGCTTCATTGTGAATTTCTCTAAATTAAGTACACAAACCAAGGAAATTCTGGCATCTTGTTAGCTTGCAAGCTGTGGAAGCTAACTTAGCTAAATGATAAGGGCTGTACATCATTTAAACACATATACATCATAATGTTACAGTGTTCTCAGCTAGTGTTCCTCTCTACCTTGACGGTTCATTATGATGAAAAATGTAATTTGCCATGATTATAAGAGTAACCAGCACGATGTTAGCTACTAACACCTAACAGTAGCCGCTGTACAGCTAATAAGAGGATGTTCATTAACAAAAATGTTTAGTTAAGTGTAAACCACACTTACAGATACATTTATTTTTAATGGAGTAAGATCCAACATCCAATATTTGAAAGATGACAAAAAAACAGCATTTCATTCAATTAATTTGTGATTTGGGAAGTCAGTCAAGGCTGGAATGTCACAACACCTAGTATTATTAAATTATTTATTTTCAAATGAGATATTATATTATTATATTATATTGTATTATATTATAATTTTCATGCTCCTTATTAGCTGTCATCTACTTGTACTTGTATTAAGAGTTCTGTTAATCTTTCCTAAATTGCCATGAGAGCAGAAGAGAAGAGCACTGGTTTGTTCAGTGAGGTGTGAAAGAAAAGGGGGTTCTTGAAATATGAAAGAAAGGTGATTAATAATAGAGAACAGATGTGATGTTGTTGAAGGTGAAGGGAAGCTTGTGTGCTAGATCACTCCTTATCAGAGCACAAAATGACTCAAAAAGGGAAATGTTTATGAGGTATGACTGGCGACAAGACCCTGATTTGTAATGTCACATTTAAAGTGAAGATAAATGGATGTGGTGACGATGCAGAGAAATAGAAATGTTTCTGCTTCTTAAATAATTAGAAGACATATTTTATATTATTACAATTGTGTTATATTATCAGTCATTTATTTAATCAATCCTTTATACACCAGTTACATATGCCTTGCACATATTAATTGTTTATGTAGTGCTCATAAATGCAAAATAGGGGTTTAAAATAAAGTACAAAATAAAGGATGTCTGAGATAATGAAACATCACATCACAGGAATATTGTACAAAGTAACATGAAAAGTGAGTACAGGTTTCGTTTTTTCCGACTTGAATAATTCCGGTGTGTAGCTTGGCTCTGCCTCACCAGGTCCCGGGCTAAGCACTGATCCTCAGTTATTCCACATCTCTCTGAACTTGGCTGTCCTGTGGTGGAGCAGCCGTTATGCCGGTTTGATCGACTTCAGGGGGCCTCAAGGTCAGAGCACAATGCAATTCTGAGGTGGAAATCCTAGGTCTTATCAGCGTGACCTTCAGGACTGCTGATACTACTGATTCCACAAATACTACAATCCTTTGCTTCCCACATAGTGCAACTGTAGCTTTATTCTGTAGGAATTGTGAAACAAGACAAGTCATGACTAATGCAATTAGTCTTTTTTTTCTGTCTTACTCTGCAGGTTTCATTTGATTTACAATGTCTATCAAACTGCAAATAGTTTGGATTAAATCTGTTAATATGGTTTTATGATTGCCGATCTACCTCTAGAGGTATTATTAGCTTTAATAACTTTTGAGGTGAGAGGAACCCAAAATTGCAGTTTAATTACATTTACAGGTTTCAGAGACAAAACAAAAAACTTTATCAAGAAAAATACTTAAGGACAATCCTTCTGTATACAGTTTATAGTATACTGTATACAATATATAATAATATAGTAATTTGGCTGGTGGTTGATGATTTGATATAAGAATGACTTTTTGCTTTTTCATTTCATTTTTATTTGATTCTGTGAATCATA